>NC_081226.1:2182257-2284757 GCF_902713425.1 Acipenser ruthenus | reverse complement strand
ATAGCCACCGCTTATTAGTTCAGTAACTTATCTGCGTCTTAATTGGCTGTACTGTTGAAACAGTCTAAGCAATGGTAGTTCACCACACAGAATCTAATGATTGTTGAAAATTGAACATAACCATTTAACTAGAATTAAACTACAGGTGAACCCTCTGTTGTGTTTGTGGGTCAAAGGACCACATTTGAAAGTGAGTGAAAATGTTCAGGCCAGTTTTAGAAAACATGGTCGTGTAATGACTTGACCCAAGAAAAATGGGGAGGGGTAGGTTTGTGAGGATTTGTAGAACTCCTGACCCACATGTTAAAAATGTGTGTGTGTAAAATCTCTCTCTCTCTCTCTCTCTCTCTCTCTCTCTCTCTCTCTCTCTCTCTCTCTCTCTCTCTCTCTCTCTCTCTCTCTCTCTCTCTCTCTCTCTCTCTCTCTCTATATATATATATATATATATATATATATATATATATATATATATATATATATATATATATATATACAAATTATTATTATTAGTAGTATTAGTATTTTCTTTATTGCATTAGGTTAGATTGCATTAGATTAGGTCACACTACATTTGATGTTATTTTTCTCTGTGTGGGGTGTGGCCTGCAAACAATGGTTATAGCTCGTCTCCAGGGCATTCCAACAAAAAGGATTCATAAACCAATCAATCTCAAGCCTGGCTGGATAATGCAACCTGTGTGTTCTTGCACAGGGAAGGGAAGAGACCCATTATAGGGTTGTGATGCAGACCAGACCCGTGCCGTCTCCATCTCTCCTCTCTAGAGAGAGCAGACAAGCTTTCTGTCTTGGCTTCTGTTTCTTTTTTTTGCTTAAGTTTTGAAATGAAATGAGAGTCTGATTTTATAAAAGCTAGCTTGTGTTTAATTGCAACTTTTTACCCGTCTGCGATGAAACTTGGTAACAGGATTTTACTTGAGAATACAGAGATCCACTCGTCTGTGAGTCCATAAAGATGTTATATTTACATTTTTGGATACATACTACGAATTATAACCAGTGTTGGGGAGTAACGAATTACACGTAATGCATTAATCTAATCTGATTACGTTTTCAGTAATTTTGAACTGTAATGGCTCCTTTTTCAGGTCAGTAACAAAATGTGGTAACGCATTGCATTTCATGTGAAAGAATAACGTAGTTAATTTGTTCCACGCACAGGAACCCGCTATTCATTTCATCTTGCTAGAAAGTGATGTCAGAGAAGGGAATAAGTGTATTCCATTGTTAGATCTGAAACAAAAACACCAAGTTATCAAAAGTGCCCAGCCACCATTGGGGCAACCTTGCCCAGCACCAAGCAAATAGGCACAACTGTCAAAGCGGTGAGGGTCAAGGTTGCCCCAATTGTTTCTACTAACTTGGCTTGTGCTTTTGATGCAAGTTCGATCCGCTTTTATTGTGCCTGGAAAACACAAGCCAAGTTAGTAGAAACAATTGGGGCAACCTTGACCCCCACTACTTTTGACAGTTGTGCCGATTTGCTTGGTGCTGGGCAAGGTTGCCCCAATTGTTTCTAATAACCAACTAAAAAATACTACATTTTGAACAGGAAGTAGACTTTTGCGATATCATTTTGTAGTTTCTTTGATTACATGATAAGTAAAAGATCTAAATTATGTTCATATTATTATTATTATTATTATTATTATTATTATTATTATTATTATTATTATTATTATTTAATAGTCTCAATCCTAAAATTCTAGGTGATACAAAACTTTTGGCCTTGTTTTTTAGTGCAACAAGATTTAAAGCCACAGATGATTTAGATGATTCCGTGTCAAATGCAAAAACCACATTTCACACTGGCGGTTTTGAAACGAAACAAAACTGTGCTGTTGTGATTGCAGAGACAGGAAATGGGCTGAATGAAAAAAACGTTCAGGCTGAGGAACTTACTGGAAACAAACAAAAGGACACAACAAAAGGACACATTACAGCAAAAGCTGGCTTACTCCCAAATAAACCCCCTACACTTTCCGAACGGCTAGTGTGAATTTCTGTCTGTACTGGGTTGTCAGAATGGTGGGTAAGGAGGGGTATGTTACACATGCTATTTATTACATTTGGATATTATCAGAATTGGGTGAATTATGGAAGAAGCTAACAGTCTGATTGTATTTTTGTGTTCGAGGACAAAATGAGATGTGGGGGAAATCCTGATTTATGCATTTTCTTTCTTACAACCATTAACATTTTTTATTTGGAGATCTTTTTGTATATTTTTAACTGACCGCATTAAAAAAGAAAAAGATTTTGCAAAAACCCATTTTTTATACGTCTTGTAGGTGATCCAGCTATTCAAACGTTATTTTACAAACTAAAATGCTTCCCTGTCTGTCCATAATGCATGTCACACTTCCCTGTCTTCATGTACTGCACAGATTGTGGCTGTAGGTCTGCTTCCGTTTTTTATGATGCTTGTTAAACAGAATGCATGGCATTCTTGACCCAGTGATGAAAACAAATCCTGTACATATCTTTGTTGGCTGCCAGTGCCCAAGGCGTGTCATAATCATAACCGACGACAGAATGACCGGGTGAATCTCCTTGTTCCTTTTCTTTGAGGAAAATAATTCTCTTAATGCAGCTGTTTTTAATCATGCTTTCTTCTGCATACATTTTACTTGTTCTATGAACGGGATACACTATTTATAAGGATGGCTGTACACAGTTCATTTTACATCGTGAATATTCATGATATACATTAATAATAGAGTCCAGTATGATCTATCACGGATACACGGATGGGCAGCAGTGTGGAGCAGTGGTTAGGGCTCTGGACTCTTGACCGGAGGGTCGTGGGTTCAATCCCCAGTGGGGGACACTGCTGTTGTACCCTTGAGCAAGGTACTTTACCTAGATTGCTCCAGTAAAAACCCAACTGTATAAATGGGGAATTGTATGTAAAAATAACGTGATATCTTGTAACAATTGTAAGTCGCCCTGGATAAGGGCGTCTGCTAAGAAACAAATAATAATAATACCAGTTGGCTTCTCATTAAAGGTGAATTTGTGAACTCGTCTGATTTCTTTCTTTACTGTTAGATGTGACCTATGCTTGCAAATAACATTAAAAGCCAATGTACTGTAGGCTGTGGTTTTCGTTGCACAGCCGTTTAATGAAAACCTCTCAGTCCTAATCGCGTTGTTTTGAAGTCATATAAAAAAAAAAGAAAGATGTTTTGGAATGTGAAAGGTGAGTGTCTGCATCGAAGTATCCAATCAGACATTGAAATGATTGATTTGATGTTTCATAGTCCCGCAGATCAATGCAGTGGCAAATTATTTGATTTGTCAAAGAAACAGTGGTATGCACATATGGGACACGTATGGGACTAAATGCAGAATGATTGGAGGTGGGGGCATTTATTTAACTTTTTGTAAAATTACCCCCAACAAATAGGTTTCTGCAACAATGCGTTCCTTTAAGGACTAATCGCTTTCAGCGCTGCTCCCTGCAGATCCTGTAATAGAACAGATCAGGAAGTGATGACCCACTGCAGGCTTCATTTCACAGCAGAGTTCAGGGAATGTGTGTATCTTTATCTGCTGGCTCGCTACAGATCAGTAACATGTCTGTCTTTCCTTTAGTGTGGTAAAGCTCCACTCCTCATCTCAGAATGGTGTTCTACACGTGTGGCCCCAATGAAGCCATGGTCGTGTCAGGTAAGGGGGTGTCTCTGTTTGGTGTGTGCTTGTGCTTGTGTTTGTGGGTTTAGCGGGGCCGTCTTCCTTTTCAAGGAAGCTGTTGCTTGGAGGCCTCTGTTGTTTTCATGTTTCAGATGAAGGGACATAAATGACACCTGCAATAAATAGATTTTTTTTTTAATCAATATATTCAGGGGTTATTTTTACTGTCGGATCTTTTTACTTTCATTATCAACACATACGTAAGCAAAGACGCATTCAAAACGAGTCCAGGTAACCCTGTTGTCCCACTGACTGAAATGGAATAGCAAAAATGTATCTCATGCTAGATATACCCGTGTTTGTGGTATAAATAACATTGTATTGTACTCTGCAGAGTGGCATTTCTTCCCTTGGTTTCAAAAGTAATTTTATGGGGTGCTGAGATTTCTTTACTGTAATATGATACTAGTATATTTTCCCTGTTAATTTGAAAAGAAAAATCAAATATATGTTTTACATTTTTAAAGAATATCCAGATGTGCAAAACCTGTGTTTGTCTCATGATGGTAATATGACCAGGGTTTGGGTCAATTCCTGTTTTTTTTTTATTCCAATTCCTTCTTAAAATCAATTCCCATGCCTTCGACAGAACTGGGATTGGTATTTCAATCAATTGTTGTGATTGTTCAACTGCTTTCATTTGAAGCCAATTTAACTGACTAACAGTGACTTCAATCTAAGTCCTCTGTGGTCACTGTGAGCAGCTCATTTTAACAAAACACTGCGAATTGCAGTTTCTTACTGTTGAGCATAGCAATATAGATGACTGCATACAGAAATCTTATGCATGTAGTATCATAAGTGGCACATTAGCTATTTATAATAAAGGCTTTACAGTGTCACTGCACCAAAACAGACCAGTTAAAAAATATTTGTCCAAATTAATTTAAATGGAAAATCGATGGAAAAAAGGTCATGGAAATTAGAATATATTTTAAAAACAGGAATTGGAATTGAAAAACAGGAATTGACCCCAACCTTGAATATGACGTATCAGTTTTGGACCAAGTCCGTTAGTCCTAGTACTGGGAAAAGGAGAGTTATCAGCTCCAGTCTCCAGAATCTCAGCGCCTGGGTAGAGGAGAGCATGGCGTTCTGCTGGCACTGCCCCCGTGGTGTGATCGCTGGCATAATGTTCGTGTTTTCTGTTTGCAGGGTTCTGCCGCGCTCCCCCACTGCTGATTGCTGGAGGACGAGCGTTTGTCATACCCTGCATTCAACAGATACAGAGGTGAGTGTTACAAGTGTTTGTCATACCCTGCATTCAACAGATACAGAGGTGAGTTTTACGAGCATTTGTCATACCCTGCATTCAACAGATACAGAGGTGAGTGCTCAGGACTGGGGTTGTGACACTAGACACGACTCATTCAAAATATACATATTGGTCCCTTTGAGACGCACCTTTTATTTTGATGTATGAAGCCCAAACCTTAATTATTGAAGATGTGTATATCAGACCTAGGTTCAATTATAATTAGTCACAGCAGAATTGTTTGCTGAAATTACAATTGCAGTGCTATTTTGTTCAATTTCAGTTATGCTGCAGTAATTATGATTATAATCGCAATTATAGTAAAAAGTAACATTTACTCTATTTAATATTCTAAATAAACAAGCAACAATCATAGGTATAAATAGAGAAACATACTGTGTTCAAACAAATGGTGTCACTAAAAGTGGTTGAAAATACAAGAATAACGGTTGTGTGACAAATACATAATTGAACCTTTTTAAAGTACATATGGGTGTCTTGTTACATGATAATATTATTGGAAATACAATTCAAATGTTAAAAAAAAAACTTTTGCATAATGTGGAACGCAAGCCTCAAAAGCAGGGCTCTCGTGTGGCCCCTGTTTGCATTAAATGACCTAGGGATACATAAAGTGCGTACGTGAGGTGAGTTTGACTGTAGCTCAACTGCTTTGACAGTTTTTTCTTCACCTTTTCAGAATTTCCCTGAACACTTTGACTCTGAATGTGAAAAGTGACAAAGTCTACACCCGTCATGGAGTGCCAATCTCGGTCACTGGGATTGCACAGGTAGGTAGAGCTGCATGAGTCTCGGCTCCAGCTAGTTTCCACTGCACAGACAGGCCAGGCCAGTGCAGAGTGGGGCTGCACTGTCACAGCACCAGAGGAGCCTGGAAGCATTTCCACTGCACTTCGTCACGCGGACAGAACGTTGAACGAATGCCGTTACCTTGCCATCGCTTCCTTGCATGTGATTGTAGTATCGCTTCCAGTTTAATCTAAAGCAATGACATGAGAATTGCTTTTGTAGTGGGGGAGGACTTGCAGGTACGGCTTACATTTTAACTAGGAACAGTGTACAAAAATAGCGCTTCTGTGGTATAACAACCAAAAAAAAAATGTTTATGGACTAAAAATAATAAAAAGCTGCTTGATATATTTTCTGTGTACTGGTTGTTTCTCAAAACAAATGCAGTAGCATATTTATTAGAGTGCAATCGTGACAAAAAGTATTTTGGGAATCCTGTAGTCATGGCAACAGGGTTTATGTTAAGGTGATAAGTAATTGGGTTTGTAATAATAAATAACTGCTGGCATGTGCTGTTTTCAGGATTTCACTTCAGTGCTTACCTAAGGTTTTTTTTAAGAATGCATCACAGAAAAAAATGGTCAAGCGGGCTTCTAATTTAGCACCAAGATACAAACATTTTGTAAACCATTGTACGTTTCTGAATTGTTTAACCAGATCAGTAGCATAACACACTGTGAATAGAGTAGCTTTCGTGACTCTGTACAGAACAAAGCAGCAAGTGTAGGGTATTGCTGCAATTCTACCTGCGTTTCCGTACAGATCTAGATGCCCTAACACCACAAACCACAGTGTTACTGTCGGTTTGTAGCACTAAAGGAATAAGCAGTCATGAAGTGGAAAAAAAAAACCTTGTTCATATGAAATACAATGTAGGGTAACTGTCTGGCATGTGTTTTGGGGACACTGTATTTATTATGAGGTGATTTCTTGGCTGGCTCTGAGCTGCTACTGTGGTTCCTGCTTTGTATTCTATTGAATTGTATTGATTTAGATTGTAACCCTTCCCCCACACCACTCTATCATCCCCTGGCAAGTGCATGCTCTCTCTCTCTCTCTCTCTCTCTCTCTCTCTCTCTCTCTCGCTCTCTCGCTCTCTCTCTCTCTCGCTCTCTCTCTCTCTTCCCCCTCCTTCCTGCCTTTTCAGCCCCTCCTCCACATCCTTTCCATTTTCTCTCTCTGTTGGGCGTCAATGCTCATCTTCCATATGGCTTCTCCTTGCGCAATGCTTTTAGTGGATATTCATTTGATGAAATTGACATCCGGTTGGCAACATCTAATGAATACAGAAGCAGCAGCAGCAGCAGGGTGATTGAGAGCCTTCCCTGGGGTCTGGGGTCAGCTGCAGCTGAGTTAAATGGTGGGGGTGGGGTTGGGGGGGGTGGTGTTGCAGGCATAATACACAATACAGAAATATACGCCTTGTTGCAACTGGCAAGCTTAAAGAAATTCCTTCCAGGGCTTTAAAATCCATGTTCTTGTCTGTGGAGACTGGCAGAAGTCTGTATGTAACACTTGAGAGCTTGTTCAGTTGTCAGTAAGCTTGGGAAAGACCTTGTTTAGCTCAAGTTATGTATTGTATCATAAGTAAATGAATGAAGCCTTTCCTGTTCTTGCCGTTACTAACATTACCACAATAGTGCTAGCCAGCACTTTAATATCCATGAGAAACCTCAGAATCTCACCGAGTTCCATTACAGGAAACCACCTTGGAATATCTAGCTTTTAATGAGAAACCCCCCCCCCCCCAAAAAAAAACACTTAAGATAGCAATAGGTGTAAAACACTAATTTATTTCCCTTGGAGCTTACCATACAGACAAGGTAATCCCTCCCTAATCGGGGTTCTAGTGCAGAATTATCTTGTCTCTCCAGCTGGGGATGAAATCCGAAGCAAAGGGGATATAGTGGATTTGGTCACTATCAGATTTTGGGGGTATAGGGGGTGTCTGTCTGTCCAGCTGTTACACAATTATACATATATCTGGAGAATCGCTTGTCGATTTGTGATTAAACATTTCGTTGCTAATTCATATTTTGTACATGCAGTAGATGTACGTCATGGTCATTAACTAGTGACAACTTGTTTTGAATTTGCGGCCGTGGCAGGGGATGCATGTTCCTCACATCGGTGATAGCAACAGCACCAGTGTCGCTGCCCTGCTGTTGTTGCTGCTGATCCTCACATGAATGTGTTTCACTTGAACCCAGGTGAAGATCCAGGGTCAGAACAAGGAGATGCTGGCTGCGGCCTGTCAGATGTTCATGGGGAAGTCTGAGCAGGAGATCGCTCACATCGCACTGGAGACTCTGGAGGGGCACCAGAGAGCCATCATGGCCCACATGACTGTGGAGGTAACTAGAGATACACACATAGACACACACATGGGCTCACTTCATTGCACAGAATACCATTACATTACATTATTATTATTTATTTATTTATTTGGCAGACGCCTTTATCCTAGGCGACTTACAAGTGTTGCAGGGCAGTACATGGTTACAATGTAAGATTAATCTTTAAATACAGTATAATTTACAGTGAGTGCAATAATTAGGAAACTTGGGTTCCCTAACTTAAATTCATTTTGTTGATGTACAGCTGTGGCCAAAAGTTTTGCAGGATCACCCAGAATTTTACGATTGAGGCATTTTTTAAAAACTATATGAACAGAATTTAGGTCTTTTATTTAACATCATGTAATCAAAGAAACTACAAAATGATATCGCAAAAGTCTAACCGAAGCCACAATAGTAGCACTGTAGTATTTCGTGTTAGATTTAGAAATGTTTTTCAATTTGTCAGTTTTTTGTTAAGTATCTGGAAAATGACGAAGCGGTGTATAATTTAATAAGTTAAACGTAACATTATTCAGAAGGTTTCATTCGAGTTTATGAAGCAAAATGTGTTAATTCTGTAGTGTGATGCAAAACGTTTGGCCATAACTGTGTATTAAAAAATGATAGGAAGGGGTCGTATACAAACATAGAAACCTCTGAATATGTAGACTACTACACTCACACACATGTAGTAGGAAAGCTGGTGCCAGGATATGATATGTACATAATATAGAGCTGCACTGTGGCGTGTTTGTGGTCTGTGATGAGCCCTGTGTGCTCTCTGCAGGAGATCTACAAGGACAGGAAGAAGTTCTCAGAGCAGGTCTTCAAGGTGGCCTCTTCGGACCTGGTCAACATGGGCATCAGTGTGGTCAGCTACACCCTGAAGGACGTGCACGACGACCAGGTAGGTCTGACCGCTGTCTGCTGGAAAAGATCTGACATATTTAACACAGAGAGAAGAACAAGAGGGTAGAAGTGGAAGCAGGGTAAAAGTTTAGAACAGAAGGTAGGAAGAACTTTTTGACAGTTATAAATAAATGCATGGAATAGCCTACCAGGTGAAGTAGTAGGGTCTAAAACACTGGGAGCATTTAAAAAATGACTAGATTCTGTGCTTTTAAATTAGTTCCCCCCCAGCATGGGAAAATGGTGTGCTAACGAAATGAGTCTTGATAGGCCAAATGGCCTTTTCTCGTTCTCAGACTTTTCTTATGTTGTTATATAGGGTCGTTGTATGTAAATGTAGCATTTGTTATATTGGATTGCTCAATAGTAGACTGCTGGCAAATCTGTAATATGATATGCAATATATGTGGAATATTGTATAGGGTGCGGAAAGATACAAGCTTATCAGTGGATGCCCACAAGTGCCCTGACCATCACAAGAAAGAGGTTATTAGATCTTATTAGATTTTAAGAGGGTATTGGATCTATCCCAGTTGAGATTATTACTACAGAGCTGCAGTTTGATTCCCATTCACACTGAAAGGCTCTGTTCTCCATCGCTGGTTCACTTCAGCCGCACCCTCCCCCTCCGGGGCCCCCCTTATTCAATTCTGCTCTTTGCGTTCCCGGAGGATTAATGCTTTTCCTGGAAGGACCCATGTGATCTTTTCAGATTTCAGCTGCAGGGCTGCCGGATTCTCCCGTTCCAGACTGGACTTTGCTCTGCAGAGCGAATAAGAGAAACATGCACAACATTTGCAAACCAGAATCCAGTTGGGGTGTGAATAGTTTAGTGTACAGATTTGTTTTCTTAACTGTTTAACCCTCTGGTATATTGTATATTTCAAGCATGTATCAGATGCTATTTTTATACCCAGCTGACGATGCAGATCCTTAGCGAAACAAAATAGTAAAAGCTGTCTGTCTGTCACACTTACATCGTTTACATATTCTAGCTGCAGAACTGCTTATCCAATTGTGGTAAGTTGTGCTAAATAATGACTTCAGCCAGTTTTGAGCACATCAGAATCTGCTGGTATAGGAAGGCGGTCTGCCCCCTGCATTTTCATAAAGTGGATGTAGGTCATGGTGATCTTCTTTCCTTAGCATGACACTTGATAGCGCTACGTTTATTTACAGCCTTTTGCTGACATTTGCTCTTTTTATAGTAGTTCATTTGCCTGTAAAGGTGTTCTCTGCTGAATTAATGCAGGACAACTGGAGGTGGGATGTTTCTTTCTGGTTTTACCCCATTCAGCCCCATTCAATTGGGCACAGTTCCAGGCTTGCAGAAGTATCCCACCCAGTCATTTTGCATTGATAGTAAATGAAGAACCTTTAAGGGATGCCAGTGTGCTTGGGGACTGTATTGCTCAGAAAAGTCTTCCATGTCTTTTGAAGAAGGGACAGTCATTTAATCATGGATGCCATGATACAATATTTAGTGAGCATTTATGCTTCTGTCTCAATTTGTTTGTTGGTTGGAGGGGTATGTATTAAACCTATTTCTCCAGCTTTGCTTGGTCTGGTTTCTTGAATGCTCTGGGGAACAAACCCTCTTCAGACAGCCGCAGTGTACATTGATCTGAGTTCTACAGGGCAGGTTTACAGTGTTCATCACAGGGACTTTAGGAGTCTCTGCAGCGCTGAACAATTTTAAATAGACACCAGTGCGCTGATTGTTTCGTTTCTCTTTCTAAATGAATTACGTTTATTTTCCCAAGTAGAAGTCTAGCTTTATGATTCCCAGCTTGCACGCAGTACAGCATGTGTACGTGCATCTTGAGAACAGCTTATCCAAACTAGTTTAGGAGACAGTTAGCACTGATTCTGGCACACTGTAGTACAGGTATTAAAGTGTTCTACCACCCCTGCTGATCTGTGGTGCTTGGGGTGGAAAATGCAAACTAACAATACCAGCGGTGCAGAATGACAGAGTTTGAAAAATAATAGTACCAAACAAATAGCATACACTGTACATAGCACAGCAGCTTGCACCGCACTACAGAGATGCATGAAAGCAGTACTGTGGGTGCCGTCCCTCACCGCTGCGCTCTTCCTTTCCCTCCTCAGGATTACCTCCACTCTCTGGGTAAGGCACGCACAGCACAGGTGCAGAAAGACGCCCGCATTGGAGAAGCCATGGCCAAGAGAGACGCTGTGATGCGGGTGAGTGAGGCCTGCATGCTTTCTGTGTAGAGAGACAGACCTGTCAGCTCGCCCTGATTTACCGGGAGTCGCCCTTATTTTGGGCCCTTCTCCCTAACAGCTCCTGGGATTTCTCCCGTATTTTAAATTTTTCAACAGTAATTTTTTTTTCTTATTAGGTCGAGATCCTTTTAATGAAGTGGCATGCACAATGGTTCTAAAGCCGCCTGCTTTCTCTCCCTCAGGAAGCTCACGCGATGCAGGAGAAGGTCTCCGCTCAGTATGTGAATGAGATTGAGATGGCGAAGGCGCAGAGGGACTTTGAGCTGAAGAAGGCAGCCTATGATGTGGAGGTCAACACCAAGAAGGCGGAGTCAGAGATGGCCTATCAGCTGCAGGCAAGAGAATAAACTCCTCCCCCTTGTCACTGGGAGAACACCTTCCTTCAGTCTCACCTTTCACTCTTTTCCAATAATGTAATATGATACTATTATCAGTCATCCATTTTTACTTAATTCTTTACAGATTTGATCAAGCAGTGTAGTAGACAAATATTTTGACTAGTGCCTTCATCAGTCTCATCATTTTTGTCTTGAGTTCGGGGATGGAAATTGCATAGTGATATGATCCATTCCTGGTTTTGCTGTGAGTTTAATAAGACACACCTGAGCTTGTTACCTGTACACACTGTGGCTAATCAAGCTCGTAGTAAAACCCGGAATGGGTGAGTCTTATTTCCACTCCTGGAGTGATGGGTGAACTACTTATGATGTAAGAAGTGTTCAACACTAGAAGAAACACATGCTAGCACTTTGATGTCTTTCACACGCTGCATTCCACACTGACTGACAGACTTGTGGTCAATTACAATTGTAATTTTACAATTCAGTTCAATGCAGTAGTTGTAGTTGAGCCTTGGCACACCTGTGTAATTGATTTGTAATTATACAATATAATGCACCAAATACAGTTCAATTATGCATTTATCTGTCATACGATCATTATTTTTGTATTTTCAACCATTTTTTGTTTCGTGACCCCATTTGTTTGAAAAAAAAAAAAAAAGTTACATAGCATGTTTCTGTATTTGTTTCTGTTATTCAAGTGATTACTTAACGAAACCCTTAATTGAACTTCTCGTTTGGTTAATAAGACCTTTTTTTAATTGTTTTCAGCTCTTAAACAGTTGGGAGATTTCAAGTTAACTGTGAAATTGTTTAAGTAACTTGAAACCTGCAACTCTTTTTTTTAGAAGCTGCCAAACCATGTTTATGGCTCCCATTTTAAATTAAAGCTTCTTGATTTGAATGTTTTATCTTCTTCTATGGGCACTATCTTGTGACTATATGCCTGTTGACAGTCCACTTGCTTGCAGTCTGGTTTAATAAGACACTGGGGTCCCGAGGACCGGGTTGGAGAAGCCCTGTATTGACACTGATCTCTCGGTCTCCTCTCGCAGGTGGCGAAGACAAAGCAGCGCATCGAGGAGGAGAGGATGCAGGTGCAGGTGGTGGAGCGATCCCAGCAGATCATGCTGCAGGAACAGGAGATCACCCGCAAGGAAAGGGAGCTGGACGCGAAGGTGAAGAAGCCAGCTGATGCAGAGCGCTACCGCCTGGAGAGGCTGGCTGAAGCAGAGAGGTGACTGTTGCTTGGATCTTGTACCTGGGCTTGGCAGTAACCGGTTGGGCAGGTTACTGCAAAAAAGCCGCTATCTCTGGACAGCTGTTTGAGAAAGATTTGAGACTTCGATTTGTGTTTCCCCAGGCTCCAGCTCATCATGCAGGCTGAAGCGGAGGCTGAGAGCATCCGGGTGAGTCCGAATTCCTTCCTTTCTTCCTTAGTGCATGGAATATGTTTTTAAAAAATAAAGTTGTTGTCTTCAGAATCTGGTACGCAGCTGTGTACTAATTTTCTGTAAGGTTCCTTTACGAGTGGTCCAGTACAAATCACTGGGTTTGCTGCCATGTTGTTTTCAGTGCCACACAGTACTGGCTTTACAGTTCGTACACAGCTGTTTTCTATAGTTGTGTTTCCATCAAACTTCCACCAACATTTACAAAACGGTAAATAATAAGTCGACTCGTGTCATTTTGGTCAGTGCTTTCATCACACGTTCTGCGCACAAACGGTAGATCAACCGCTAAAAAGGGAGTCGCCAAAGTTCTCGTTGTTTTTGGCAAAAGTTTATGCACTACAGTGCAGTCTTTGGAAGGCAGTGGAATTGGGGGTCAATATTTGTGGCAATTCCTTTAAAGACGCTACCTGTTGTAAATTGTAACAGCTTTTGCCAAACCGCAGTGTAGGCAAGACAGAGCGTGTGTCTTTGTGGTCCACGTTTACAAATGCCGACATACAACTGACCCTCTGTTTTATTTCGCTTCTCTTACAAACATCTCCTTTTCTGCTGCAGATCAAGGGAGAAGCTGAGGCCTTTGCAGTGGAAGTTAAAGCCAGGGCTGAGGCAGAGCAGATGTCGAAGAAGGCCGAAGCTTTCAAGCAGTACAAGGAAGCTGCCATGGTGGACATGCTTCTGGAGAAACTGCCCCTGGTGAGGAGGCAGACAGGAGAGGGGGTGGATAGGAGGTTGCGGGAGGGTGGGTGGGTTGGAGAGGGGGGTGGATAGGAGGTTGCGGGAGGGTGGGTGGGTTGGAGAGGGGGGTGGATAGGAGGTTGCGGGAGGGTGGGTGGGTTGGAGAGGGGGGTGGATAGGAGGTTGCGGGTGGGTGGGTTATTGAGGCAAGCAGAGATTTTCCCCCTCTGTTATTAAAACAGGGTTCCCAAACCCAGCCCTCGGGACCCCATGTGTCTCTTATTTTTCATTCCAACTGAGCTCTCGATAACTAATCCCTTAATTGAACCAATAATTTGCTTAATTTTACCTTTTTTAATTGTTTTCAGCTCTTAAAAAAGATTTCAACTTCACTATAAAATGCAACTTTTTAGGACCTTGAAACTTTCTCCTCTCAGTAATCCAATTAGGAGTTTGCAGTGATGTTCTTCTTGTGTGTTTTGCAGATTGCAGAAGAGATCAGCAAGCCCCTGTCCCAGGCTAAGAAGGTGACGATGGTGTCGAGTGGCAATGGAGATGTCGGAGCGGCCAAACTGACTGGGGAGGTGCTGGACATCATGAAGCGCCTGCCTGAGGCCATGGAGAAACTGACCGGTGTCAGCATCACTCAGGTACACACGCACAGACGCATAGGCTGGTCTCGCTTCAAACCGCTTGGGCTGACAAAGGCTGTGTCTTCTGTGCCGGTATGCACTTTTCCAGCTATGCACCATTTTGTAGGGGTGTCTCTGTCAATGCATAAAGACCTGGTCACACAAGTATATTTTCTTGACTTCTTCTGTTGCGTAAGTGTTGTCTTGTATAACTGATGGTCGCACCAACAGTTTTTTTTGGTTGCATATTTGTTCAGATAGGGTGCACCTGTAGAGCACTGGAGAGACACCCCTGTAGTAGACAAGCTTGCAAAATTCTGGCACCAATAAAATTTAAACCAGTCCCCAGTTTCTGTCACATGAGCATGTAAACCTGCAGCTGAGCAGTGCTACAGTATACAGTTACGGCCAGAAGTTTTGCATCACCGTATTGAATGAACTAATTTTCCTTCATAGAGTTGAATGAAACCTGCTGAATAATGTTACGTAAACATATTAAATTACCTACCGCTTTGTAGTTAGCCAGATACATAACAAATGTGACATTTCAAAATCTAACACGAAATTACTACTATTATGGCTTCAAGAAGACTTTTGTGATATTGTTTTGTGGTTTCTTTGCACAGTGTTAAATAATACACACATACATACACACTTTCTATGTATTTTTTATTGTATCTCAAGCCTATAATTCCAGGTGATGCAAAACTTTTGGCCATAGCTGCGCTTGCAGGAGGAGAGGAGAAAAAACAAGTACTGTATTTTCACGATCTGATAATTCAGACATGGCAGTACCTGTTGCTTTTGATTACAGTCGAAGCCCAGAAAGCTTTATTAATAACATGCTGCTTTTCTTCTTACTTCAAGCTCTCGCTGGAATCTTGAGGTAGGAAGCTTTATAGTACAGAACGTACAACGAATATCAGTTCTGTGTGTGCGTACAGTCATTTTGCTTGCAGATCATACATCCATATGAAATAAATGTGATACAGATATAAATGTTACACTTGCTCGTCACATAGACGTATCTGTTTGGAAATGTTATCTTAGTCATATACTCTGTCCATCCTTATGCCACACTTTTCCCCATATACATATTGTGGATTTCCAATCATGGTGATCTGCTTTCTTAATCATGATACTGAGAGCTTTAAGTGGCAGGGTAAATGCTGAGGAGCCTGGTTCTTTTGCGTTGTGGTTAAGACACTTGCTTGCAGTGCGAGGGGTCGCCGGTTTGTGCCCAACCTGCGCCCTGTTACACCAACATACTCCTATTTGTACTTGTTTAATCCAATAAATTAAAGTATTATAATCCGTTTGATATGTACTTGTTGGACTAACAACACAGCTAATTTTACTGTATATCATAAATGAATGAATGAATGGAAATTAATAATGCTAAATGCAGATATAAAAAAAAAAAAAAAACTTTTTGTTTTTGTTTTAATTGAACAGCTTGCTGGGAAACCCGGACGACTGGGTTGAAAACATCACAGGCTCTCGGATTTACTGCTCCCAATGGAAACGTCTCCCTGTCTGCCTATCCCTGTCTAACCCTGTCTGTCTGCATGTGCCCAATGTCTGGTGTAAACTGCCTGAAGTGCATCTTATAAAACACAGAGAACAAACGCTGAACCACAAGATATTTGTGTATTTTCACCCCATTTTCGCCAGTCATTAATGCATATTTTTTGGAAAACAGAAAAAAAAAAACACTGCCCCTTGAACCAAGCAACTATGTGACAAAGACACGGTTGCTTGTTTCACTCGCCTTCCTTTGCATAGATATTTTTGAGCTGACATTGAATCTTCATTGAAACATGAGTACAACCTGTTAATTGAACTCGATGCAATACGTTTGTCTTTTTTTCGGTACAGCTAGAACACTGCCTGTCCGAGGTGAGGCCCTAATCAAACAATAGGATGTTAATTACATTCCAACACCAACCTTGTTATGGTCCGAAAGCAAATCAGAAAGACCTGTCTCTGGACTAGCCCAGTAAAGGCCTTGTCGATTTCCTGTCACCAGTGTTAAGCCTAAAATCTCCTGGGTCGTTAATGGAAAAATAAAAAAAAACTGATTGGTTGTAAGACTGAACATATTTGTAACACTAAATTTAGGAGTATACTTCATTTGCTTTCTTCTTGTTTTCCAGGATATAATCGCCCCTTTAACAGGTTTAACAGACATTCACTTCTGTCCACAGAGATGTTGCTGACTTGTAGTAGTGTGGTATATTCTCATCATAGGGTTTTTGGGTACATTATTTGTTTCATTCATTCTTGTATACTATATATTAAAAAAAAAAAAAAAAGGTTTTTCCTGTTCAGTTTTAACTGTTTCAACTCTGCATTCCTACGTGAAACTGGAGACAACTATTGTAGTAAAGAAACTAAACTTGTGTGTGTTTATTATATATATATATATATGTGTTTTCTTTCCTGTAAAGAAAGGTTACTCATGCTGAAATAGAATAAAACATTAATTACATTTTATCTAGAGGTCCATTACCTTGAAACCCCTAATCCCTGGAAACCTGATTCTAAAATTACAGAAGAGACATTGACAGAAAAACTGTTTGTGTTGCTACCGATAGACCCTTCCTATGTTTATGTTTTCACCTGTGGAGTCCCAAGCGTTCCCATCGTGCCCGACTATCACAGATATCTTCTGTTACTATCACTATTTTATACTGAACGTCTATTTAAAAAAACTAGTAAATAAATGGTACAGAATCATAGACGTTAGAAATATTTACACTTTGAAAAACCAATGCCCCTGCCTTAACAATTTGTATGTGACAGAAGGAGACTTATTTAAATGGTAGTTGCAGTCCGGTTACTGAATCTTGTAATGCTTGGATGTTTTCAAATTTATTTTATTAATATTAGAATTGTTGTATGTTAGTTACGTGCCAAAAAATGAAATACGACCGTGTTTGGCTTGTAGGAAAAAAGTATCCATTGTGCATTGTATCTAGAGAATGTGAAATGTACAAATATATTCTGTTTGCTAATCAGACTTTGCTGTCCTGTGGTTTTTTGTTTATTCTGTATAGAATGCAGTCTTTCCCTTTTTTGTTCTCTTCATGGCTTGCATTTATTTCTAGAATTTAATAATATGGTTATCCAGATTGCGATATTATGCAGGTTGTTATATAAGTGATGGTCTGAAAGATGTGTGATAAGATAAAATGATCAATAATGATGGACTATTTTATTATATTATGTTTTATGGGAACATTTCAAACACATGGCCCGTAATCGTGCCTGCTATAGATCACATGAATTTGTCACTCGAAACACTTGCTGGAGTAGAAGTAGCTATGCAGTATTGTGATACACAGATACAGTATCATGTAAGGTCTGTGCCATTGGGGATTTAGTGGCTGTGCCTGTGTACTGTGTATATGCAGCTCTCACTAACAAATGAAGTTTCTCGTTTTATTGTCTCACACTTTTTGAAGCCATCATAAACATTAAGCATGACTATGTAATAGTCCATCATCCAAAATCCATAGAAATGCTTAACAGGGCTGGCTGAACCTTGGTAGAGGTTTCTAGACCCCTACAGCAGTGTGCTAATGTATTGGAACACCTCAACATTTGTCATGTATAGCCTTTATATACCTACCTGTATAAAACCCTCCGAGTGTGAGAATTTCAATTTTTCGGTCAGTTATCAGTATATATATATACTGTGGCTCGTGTGCCACCTTGTGGATAAGTATTTAAAACCCTCCCTACTGTCAGTATGTATACTGATGCTGCACTGCATGTTCAGCTAGCGAAAAAAAGACTGCAAAACTGAATGAAGTTTCTTTAAAACAGTCGAACAGTGTAAAGGGAGGGTTACAGAAAAGTTGCACTTGGTGTTTGTTATCCAGTTTGTTTACTGTAGTAGCGGTACCAGCAAACAGTGCTGTACACTACCAAGAATGACTGGAGGTTTTAATTTGAATGCCAGAACCATTGCACGATGGAGGGAGACGAGTGGGTAAAAGACAGATTTTTGTTTTGATTGCTGAACTGCGGGTTAAGAATGCTTAGAAAAAGACATTCTCCGCTGGCCTGATTAGAAGCATGACCCACTGATGTACAGATTCAACGCCAGGGCAGCCCAGACTCCATACCGAGACATTCAACTGTCATTGGACCAACTCTCTGAGAAGTGGATCAAGCTATAGTCATATTGAGACCGTGTCTATAGTTCAAGACTACAGTCCAAAGCTATAGTCGTATTGAGACCGTGTCTGTAGTTCAAGAGTATAGTGCAATGTTATAGTCATTGAGAACGTGGATATAGTTTAAGACCATAGTCCAAAGCTAGTGTCATTTGGAGACCTTGTCTATAGCACAAGGCTATAGTCATTCTGATTTCCATGGGTCTCGTGTTCAGATGTGTCACTGATGTTACGCACATAATCAAATGAATGTACCTTTTAATTTCAGTGTGTAACGCGTGCTACCTTCTTGTAAACTGTGTTTTGTAAAATTTGATTTTGAAATGGGAGATTTTTTTTGGAGAAGCGTAGTTTATTTGTCAGGATGTAAAACCTCTGGACCCCCAGTGCTCCTAGAAAATCATACCAACCCAGGAGGCAATGAATGTGATTCATGTCATTTTAGAAAATAAATGGAAAATGAAGGATACACCAGAATTGGCACTGTGGTGAAGTCCAGGCTATCGACCACATTGTGACCAGTTGCCCACTTTATGCCTTTACAGGAGATGTACTTGAAATGTATTCAGCTACACCTCAGGCCATTAAATGGCTTTCAAACCTCAATACAGAATTTTAGTCGTTGCATTTCTACAAGAAAAAGAAAGGTAGGTTTGGGGTTTTTTTTTACATTTGAAAACAAAAGTTACAAGCAAAAGGACAGTATTATATTATAGACCCTATGTAATAAATACAAATACATTTTTTAAATGATTTTACATTCTGCCGGGAAGACGCCACCTGAAGGCACAGTACATAGATACAGTGAGAATATTGTACTTACTCAAAACAGCCCACAGGTGGCAGTGCAGCCAGTACTTGTTTGTAAATATTAAATGTTTTATGTTTTAACAGATGACTTTCTGTTTTAATTACTACCTGCTGACTTAACCCATTAAGTACCAAATACGTTTGTCTTTGAAAAAATCAGAACACTAGCTGTATTTATGTATTTCGATACATTCGAAATCAATAGTTCTTCAGGGGTTTTAATCTCGACATGTTCTATTGATCGTTTAATCATCCGATCGATTAATCACACCCTCTTTGCTAGTGATATGAAATTGTACTGAAAGACAATTACATGTAATACAAAGCATTAACATGATTTATTTCTTAGCAAACGCCCTTATCCAGGGCGACTTACAATCGTAAGCAAATACATTTCAAGTGTTACAATACAAGTAATACAATAAGAGCAAGAAATACAATAACTTTTGTTCAAGCAAAGTACAAGTGTGACAAACCACAATTCAATAATACAGCAGATAATAGTGATAGTTACATCAGGATATGATTAAATAGTGATAGTTACATCAGGATGTGATTAAATACAAAGTACTACAGGTTAAACACTTGGCAGATTACAGTATTCTGAAGTACAGGATTAAATGCAGTAAAATAGGGGGCAGATAAGAGCAAAATAAAGCACATTTACATGTCCCAGGATACAAACAGAGGAGTTCTACAGGTGCTCTTTGAAGAGGTGAGTCTTGAGGAGGCGCCGGAATGTGGTCAGGGACTGGGCAGTCCTGACATCTGTAGGAAGGTCATTCCACCACTGCGGAGCAAGGGTGGAGAAGGAGCGGGCTCTGGAGGCAGGGGAGCGTAGCGGAGGTAGAGCTAGTCTTCTAGTGCAGGCGGAGCGGAGCGGTCAAGTGGGGGTGTAGGGAGAGATGAGGGTCTGGAGGTAGCTGGGTGCAGTCTGGTCAAGGCATCTGTAGGCTAGTACAAGAGTCTTGAACTGGATGCGAGCGGTGATCGGGAGCCAGTGGAGTGAGCGGAGTAGTGGAGTAGCGTGGGCGAAGCGAGGCAGAGAGAACACCAGGCGGGCAGCAGAGTTCTGGATGAGCTGGAGCGGACGGGTGGCGGACGCAGGGAGGCCAGCCAGGAGGGAGTTGCAGTAGTCTAACTTGGTTCTGAATTGCTGTTTATGGAGGTTGGGAACTTTTATCTAAGTCAGGGCTTCTCAAACTCGCTCCTGGGGACCCCCTGTGGCTGCTGGTGTTCATTCCAACTGAGCTCTCAATCACTTAACTAGACCCTTAATTGAATTGATCATATGCTTAATTAGACCTTTTTACTTGTTTTCAGCTCTTGAACAGTCGCATATTTCAAGTTAACTATAACATTTGATAAGTAACTTGAACTGCAACTGCAACAAGTAAAAATGTCTAATTAAATAAATTTATTAATTCAATTAAGGTTATAGTTAAGTAATTGAGAGCTCGGTTGGAATGAAAACCAGCAGACACAGGGGGTCTCCAGGACCGGGTTTGAGAAGCCCTGATCTAAATGATGTGCCTACTTTTAAAAAAAAAAATCCCTAAATTGAGCTCAAATATGGGCCAACTGTGCCTTTGTATATCAGGCATCTTTGGAATTCATTGCCTTTGAAGAAAGCCTCTTCGCAATACCTTTTTGAAATCATGGATAAATATTTATTTTAAATCTAAACAGAGTTGCAAAATCCTTAGATATCAACAATGACCAGAATCATGTGCAAATTGGAATTGTTCATTTTTTTGTGCTTTTTTTTTTTTGATCCTTGTTTTATGATAACATGTTTTTTTTCTGTCCTGTTTGAATGCTGTGTCTTGATTTTATAATGTTATTTCTTGCCAGGACTCTCTCTTGGAAATTAGACATACATCTCACAGGTTTGATCCTGCTTAAACTAATGAATACATTTGGAATTAAAAAGACACTTTAGTGTATCATTATTATACCACTAGTCTAACTTGGAACTTTATCATTGATTTGAAAGGAGCGCAACTCACCCGCTTAGGATTGTGGGAGAAACTTTATAAAATCACAGGGTGCTCTAGTGAAGCTAAACACTGCCTGTGTCTCTGCCCCTGTGTCTGAGGCCAGAGGACCTGTATCTAAAGTTTAACAGTTTTAAATTAGAAAGATGTTTGCAGAAAATGACAAGCACACACAGAATATATTCAATTATCTTTGTTTTATTTAGCAGTTCATAGAACATACAGAAGGCTATGTTTCCAGACCCTGAAAACATTAAAAGGAATAGGATTGTGCCCAGTAACGAGCTGATAACCAGACCGTGTCTCTAACAGAAACAGTAGCTTACACAGTAAGCCTGAAACTACTATAACACAGCAAGTATAATTAACATGCATGTGACATGCACAGTTTGCAATTACATTGTACACCCTAAACAAACTGAAGTTCTAAGCACATAAATATAATAGTTATAAATACATAAATACAAATAACCACTGCTCTGAATCCCTTCAAAGTTCAGACACCCCCCCAAAAAATGCTAAAATAAATGTTCAAGTATCAATCGACAGTGCCTTAACACAATTCACAGCTGTTTATCTTTACCATTTAAAATACAAAATAAACTGCTATGCACAATAAAGAATGGATTGTTAACATTGTTATTGAAATGAAACAAAATCAGGAGATGTCAAACTTCAGTGAATTTACAAATATAAATAAATACATACATAAACAAATAAATATTTTTAAATAAATAACCACGATTTAAAATAAATAACCACGTGTCTTTAAACACGCGTTTGCTTAAATTTAAGCACAGTTAAACTTTGTGTCCTTCATAACTCTGTCTCTTCCTTGTTTCACAGAAGAATACTTCTACCAATCACCAAAACTGGCTAGAAATCTCGGACTCAAATTAAAGTACTTGGGAGACCTTTGCCTCGTCCAAACATGCATGGCACACTGCAGACCGGAGCGAGTTCATCTCGCACCCCTATTTACTGGAAGTCTACTGGTTGCATTTCATCTCACTGATGTACTGCGAGACGCTGACAAGCAGCAGAATCTCGCTTCTTCTCTCGGTTTTCGCAGCAAATTCTCTTAGAACATCGTTTTCAGCCGGAGTTTCCAGTATTGTCTCCCCGATTAGCAGCTCTTCCTCGCAGGCAAGTTTAGATTGAGTCCTCGCCTCCTCAACTTGGCTGGTCTCAGCGACTGCAGACACGGACTCCTCGGCGCAGTAAATCTGGATGCAGATGACTACCAGCAACAGGAAAAGCAACTTCTGAACGGTACTGCGGCCCTCGACAACTGGAAGTCGTTTTTTTGTCTGAAACAAAAAAAGAGGGAGAAAAAACGTTAATGCTGAGGTTTCATGAAAAAACAAATTCAAAGCCGCAATTTAAAATGAAAAAAATGCTATCATTTTAAGTATTTATTTATTTAGAAAAGCAACTATATTACTGGTACTGTTACACAAATAAAACCGCATTAACAAGCTTGCAAAAGTTACAGGACGATTTTATCAGTAGTTTTATAAAAAGAGAAGGTATGCTTTTTTAAACTCACCATTGCTGGGTACAGCACTTTTATCGCCCTTCCGTTTCTCCCTAATCGAGAGACATGATGGCGAGTTTGGGGCTCGGGTATGGGATCGAAGGTAAACACTTCGGGGATCCCTGGCCCGGGGTAACACCGACCCGAGGCAGCAGAAGACACTGTTGCCGTTGACATAACTGTCTTGCGATTACACCCGTAACACATTGTAACTGTAATTCTAATTTATTTAGTACACGCGATTACTTCCTTTCTTAAGCACGGTGCTTGTTCTGGAGTACTGTGCGGTGTTTTCTCGTATTTAAAGCCGTCAGTGACTCCGCCCCTAAAACTTTTTGGAAATTTCCACAATTAAAATGTGGGCAGCAGAGTAGAAGCTTTCTCTGAACTCTCTCCCAGCCTCCCGCCCACCATATCCGGTTTGGAACATAAGCTAAATTACACATGTATGTACACACTTACACGTTTTTATTGTCTTGATTTCTGTATGAAATCGGTTGTAATTCCAAAGTGTCATAATATAATGTTAATGCTAGACATCGATTACTAGAAATCAATGTGGTCATTATGAGTGTTCTGCTTTTATCATTTAAATTACGTTACGTTATTAAAAATACACGTCTCCTTGGCCTTGTACCTTATAAAACATATAATAATAATAATAATAATAATAATAATAATAATAATTATTATTATTATTATTATTATTATTATTATAGCATTGCTTGTTTTCCCACCTTGAATACAATAGCAACCAACAATATTATTAATAATAAAAAATATACAAAATAAGAGCATAATAATAAAACGTTTTCCAATATAATCAACTGTTTTTGACGCACGTTTTGTTACATTAATTTCTAGACAAAGAGGAGATGGTGATGCCTTTTATTGGACTAACTAAACACAAATTAATCACACGCTTTGAATACCTCAAAGGTCTCTTCTTCAGGTGAAAGTAGGGAAAAAAAGCTTTCGTATTTTTATATTTTGTTACTTTTCTTTATTTTTTTTTATTAAAAAAAAAACATTTTTTCCCACTTTCGCCCAAGGAAGAGACCTTTGAGGTCTTGAAAGCTTTGTGATTAATTATTGTTTAGTTAGTCCAATAAAATGTATCACATCTTCTTCTTTTTGTCTATCATCTCTGGACTGATACAGCTCCCATTTAATTAAAATGGTCATAATTTAATAGTATTATTTTATTTTGTATTTTATTATTCAATACAATTTTTTTAATTTATAGATTTTTTTATTATTTTCTCAGCAGCACAATCCCCCCCACCCCCACATACACACACCTACCTACAATTCAACTTATGCGGGTTGGCAACATCTATATAAGCAATGGAAAAATAGAGATAACACATTCGTAAAGTTGTATAACATCAGTTCATAGGAGAGAAGACCCATACAACAATCTCTTCTGTATAAAGACATTTAATAAGGTCAATTCCAAAGAGTCATTGATACCAAACTTCCTAGAATAATGAGTGTGTCCCTTAAGAAAGCGAGGAGTCACTCAGAGCAGGTCAGGTAAAGAACCTACTGAGGAGCTCAGAGCTATAGAGCATATTTCATCAGTGAGCAGAAGAATTCTGGTTCTAAGCCACTCAGTTACTTAACACGCTCAGTGTTGTTTAGTCATTTTCAGCTGTGCAAGAGGAAGCTAAACTTGACAAATGATTTAGGTTGACCTGGGATTTGTTAGTCATGCCAGATGCCACAGAGCAGGCTACATGACAAAGCTGATGTTTAGTGTCGTTATTTATTATTTAGCTTTCACCGTTTATTTTCCATAAAATAAAAACAACGCCTTTGACAAGAAGTCATTTTAATGTCAATAAAGAGAGGTCTCAACATAAAAAATAAACGTGCAACAAAGAGTGTGCAACCTACAAAATAAAAAATGTGGTCTGATTAAAAAAAAAAAAAAAAAATGTCTACTGTCTGCTGCCTATGCAAAGCGCGGCTCTGTGCTGTCATTGTGAGACCAGGGACTCATTTCTACATGCACATACGAATGCTTATCTGCCAGATAAGATGTCGTAAGGTGAAGTTGGGTTTCCATATTATAACGACACTCACACTGCTTGTGTGGTGTGGAGTAATGGTTAGGGCTCTGGACTCTTGACCAGAGGGTCGTGGGTTCAATCCCAGGTGGGGGACACTGCTGCTGTACCCTTGAGCAAGGTACTTTACCTAAATTGCTCCAGTAAAAACCCAATTGTATAAATGGGTAATTGTATGTAAAAAAATATGTATGTAAAGAATAATGTGATATCTTGTAACAATTGTAAGTCACCCTGGATAAGGGTATCTGCTAAGAAATAAATAATAATAATCTGCACCAAATTTTTCATCGTATAAATACGAAAAGTGAATCTCACCTAGTTTTCTTACTTAGGGCAAAATAAGAACTAGTTCACGAAATTATTTTTAATACCCCATTTATGTAACTAAATCAAGTTATATTTGAACAGTTCAGCAGGTGGATGTGACACAGCCCTTTCAACCCTTTGAAAGCCATGTGGCAGCAGTGTGGAGTAGTGGTTAGGGCTCTGGACTCTGGACCGGAGGGTTGTGGGTTCAATCCCCAGTGGGGGACACTGCTGTTGTACCCTTGAGCAAGGTACTTTACCTAGATTGCTCCAGTAAAAAAAAAACAACTGTATATATGGGTAATTGTATGTAAAATAATGTGATATCTGTATAATGTGAAATAATGTATAATGTGATATCTTGTAACAATTGTAAGTCGCCCTGGATAAGGGCGTCTGCTAAGAAATAAATAATAATAATAATAATAGTGACCCAAATCAAGTTTTAGAAATCACTTTGCGACCTAGTTCTTATTTTGCCCCTTTTGAAAATCATGCTGATGCTGTGTAGCTAAGACAGACAGAGAGAGAGAGGAATACATCGACACAGGGCATCGGCTCACACAAATTACAGTAAGAGACGCGTGCGTAACCCCTTTGACAAGCCAAGTACTGTTAAAAGATGGAGGACATCCATCAACTCTTCACCTCACTGGCGCCATATGTGAGCAGACAGACAGTGTGACATCATGTCCTGTCTACAGAAGCTCAGGTGTTGGTCATGTCACATTTCCTTGCCAGCAGTTCCTTCCTAAATGTATTGGGTGATATGCTGGCAATGAGCAAGGCATCAGTATGCCGGTCCATTGAGAATGGTAACTACAGCCCTTACATATCACGCTGAATACATTACTTGGCCTATACGGGAATTACAGTCAATAAAGGAAGTTTTTCATTCCATCTGTGGTTTTCCCAATGTGATCGGAGATTACAGGCTTTGAGGGAAGCAGATACTGATCTGGAAGCCACAGTGTCAGAGGTTGCAGATGCTGCCAGGCAGGTCAGATAAAAGGGGTTCACATGTACCCTCCCACCCCCCCCCCCCCATTTGATGTGCATTTGCCCACGCATAAGACCCGCCTTCTAAATCACATTTTCGTGCGCTATCTCACAGCGTTTTGCAAACGCAGTCATTTTTGCACTAGCGATAGCGGCTGCGCACATATTTGCTAAATAGGGCCCCAAGTCTCTTAGAACATCCTCTCCAGCCGGAGTTTCCAGTATTGTCTCCCCGATTAGCAGCTCTTCCTCGCAGGCGTGTTTAGATTGAGTCCTCACCCCCTCAACTTGGCTGCTCTCAGCGACTGCAGACACGGACTCCTCGGCGCAGTAAATCTGGAAGCAGATGACTACCAACAACAAGAAAAGCAACTTCTGAACGGTGCTGCGGCCCTCGACAACTGGGAGTCGTTTTTTTGTCTGAAACAAAAAAAAGAGGGAGAAAAAACGTTAATGCTGAGGCAATTTAAAATGAAAAATGCTATCATTTTATTTATTTATTCATGTTTTGCGCAAAAGCGCTAGAAAAGCAACTATTATTGGTACTGTTATACAAATAAAACCATATTAACAAATTTACAAAAGTTACAGGACTATTTTATCAGTAGTTTTATAAAAAGAGAAGGTATGCTTTTTTAAACTCACCATTGCTGGGTACAGCACTTTTTTCGCCCTTCCGTTTCTCCCTAATCGAGAGACATGAGGGCGAGTTTGGGGCTCGGGTATGGGATCGAAGGTAAACACTTCGGGGACCCCCGGCCTGGGGTAACACCGACCCGAGGCAGCAGAAGACACTGTTGCCGTTGACATAACTCTCTTGCCATTACACCCGTAACACATTGTAACTGTAATTCTAATTTATTTAGTACACAGGATTACTTCTTTTCTTAAGCAAGATGCTTGTTCTGCAGTACAGTGTGGTGTTTTCTCATATTTAAAGTTTTCAGTGACTCCGCCCCTAAAATGTTTAGGAAATGTGGGCAGTAGAGTAGAGGCTTTCTTCAAACTCTCTCCCAGCCTCCTGCCCACCATATTGTGATTTGGCACATAAACTAAATGACACATGCATACACACTTTCATGACGAAGAAACTATATAATTGTGTTACATCGTTTAATGTCCACACTATGCCTTTAAACCGGCTTAAAAGTGCTAAATACGGTTTGCGTCCACACTACACAGCTTTTAATACCGGACTCAGGAGCCGGATTCGAGACCACCTCAGGAGGTAGTCTTGAGTCCGGTTCTACTTAGATCGCATCAGGTAGTGCGGTTTATCAGAAGTGTGGACGCTGTAATACCAAACTACATTTTTGGTGTATCCTCCAATATCCCAAAATGGTTTGTGGTATGTTTGGTGAAATACTGGCACCTGAAAGACTTGCTGTCAGTGTACACTCTGCAGTGGGTATTCATTTTATGCTTAAAAAAAACTGACAGGAAATATGTTAAACTAGTAGGGAAAATAACAAAAGCACAACGTTAAATTAGGCGACTGCAAAAATGAAATGCGAGTTAAAAGTAGGATCGGGGTTGAACAATTCACAGAATTTGTCAGCTCTGTTTGAAATAAAATTAAGGGGACCAGAATTAGGCTCAGGCAAGATATGAAGGTAAAAACAAAGATTGGTTTGTAATTAACAGCTTTTTTTCTGAGTTTAATTATGAAAACCCGACTCAACATGACCCCCCCCCCCCCCCCCCCCCATATCTATTTTAAGCAATGGGAAAACAGAGATAACAAAGTTGTATCATTTCATAGGCGAGAGAACCTAGAAAATCCAATCTCTTCTGTATAAAGACATTTAATAAGGTCAATTCCAAAGAGTCATTGATACCAAACTTCCTAGAATAATGAGTGGGTGACTTAGATAAGCGAGGAGTCGCTCAGAGCAGCTCAGTGAACCTACTGAGGAGCTCAGAGCTACAGAGCATATTTCATCAGTGATCCGAGCGAGCAGAAGAATTCTGGCTCTGAGCCACTTAGTTACTTACAACAATGCCTTTGTCAAGAAGTCATTTTAATGCGGTTTACCGTGATTTTTCTTTTTTTTTTACCTGGTAAAACCTTTAGATCCATAGTAATTTCCCCTTGAGTCGTGTTAGGACAGAGGTTTTCAAACTGTGGGGCGCGTCCCCCTGGAGGGTCCCGACGAGGTTATTAGGAGGGTGTTAATACCTGACTGGAAGAAATGTTTTTTCTGACTTCCTGGCGATTTGTAGAAGCTCTGCAGTAAAAGGCAGACTCGGTGGGCCTCCAGGATGATTGACTCTATTAACTACCCAGGCAGGGATCATGTTTAATCTGACCAACCCCCTGTGAAATCTGACCATTCCCTGTCTACAGGGCTTGTGTCTTTTCAGACCTATTGCTCACTTTGTTTTTTACAGTAGCATCTTGGAAATGTTGTCCTTTTTTTCAGAACACTCTGGGGAACATTATAAAGTACTTCAGAAACCTTACAAACTTTTCGCTTTTTTTTTCAACACACTATTTCTTTTTATTTATTTATTTATTTATTTTAAGTATTTTTTATGATGTATTCTGCTTAGAGATACATGTATAAAAACATGTTATTCTATGAAATACTTGCTGAAAGTTTTGTTGAAAAATATTGATTGGGGCAGCAGTGTAGAGTAGTGGTTAGGGCTCTGGACTCTTGACCAGAGGGTCATGGGTTCAATCCCCAGTGAGGGACACTGCTGCTGTACCCTTGAGCAACGTACTTTACCTAGATTGCACTGTATAAATGGGTAATTGTATGTAAAAAAAAAATGTGATATTGTAAGTCGCCCTGGATAAGGGTGTCTGCTAAGAAATAAATAATAATAATAATTGATGTTTGGGCAAATTAGAAGACAAAGTTTCACCTGAGTTTATTCTCAGGGTCTTTATAAGCAATAATGGACACTACTCTCAATTTATTTTCTCAAAATAAATATTTGTAAATAAAATAATAGTTATTCATTCCATTACTATCAGTAATAATAAAAAATAATTGACTTTATTATGTTCGTACAAACACTACTGAGACATTAATGAATTCTGTTTTTCCTAATTCCTAATTCCCTAGTTGATTATGGAGCAGGTCCCCAAATCACCAGTTATGGTCCATTCCCCAAGCGTGGTGGCAAATGCTTTTTGCGGTCTTGAATATTTTTAGCATGACCACTAGGAAAAAAAAAAACAAACACGCCATGACATCCATGCAAAGTGGATAAAATAAGCCAGCTTCTCCTTTTAGGTCTATACTTCCCCTTTCTACAGAAACCATGAAGATAATAGTGATTGCTGATACACTGACCTTCTGTGGAAAGACAGATCACTCAAGTAGCCCATGGGTCTTATCTGTTTTAACAAACAGAACCACTGGCACGGTTTTGCTTGTCTTTTTAAACTGACCCCTTTGTATCCTAGATTGTCGTTATTCAGTAATTCCACAATTCTGACCGTAGTTAAATAAGATGTGTTTGGCTTAAAACATTCTTTGTCTGTCACCCATGTGGTGCCGATGACATCATCAGATAGGAAAGTTTGATTCCCTACTTCAACAGTTATAGGAGGCTATGTGGTCCAGTGGTTAAAGAAAAGGGCTTGTAATCCCACCTCAGCCACTGACTCATTGTGTGACCCTGAGCAAGTCACTTCACCTCCTTGTGCTCCGTCTTTTGGGTGAGACGCTGTTGTAAGTGACTCTGCAGCTGATGCATAGCTCACACACCCTAGTCTCTGTAAGTCGCCTTGGATAAAGGCATCTGCTAAATAAACAAATAATAATAATAATAATAATAATAATAATAATAATAATAATAATAGTAACAAAATACTTGCTGTGGTAAACAAAAATGTCTTCTACTAAACTTTAGCGTTCTGTCTTAAAAGATTGGTTTTTGAAACAGGTAAAAATAAGACAGCTTGCTAGTCAGCAGCCAGCTAAGTGTTGGCAGTGCTGTGTGAAACTGGCCCCAGGGTTCTAGCTCAGTCGCTGCCTCTATGATGACATACCTTTCTGTGTTCCTTACAGATTGCAGCACCCAGTGGGTAAAAACCTTGAACCTTGATAGTCGTTTGTTCTAATTGCTGTTCATTTTGTTATGCTTGCACAGGAAGGGCGTTATATAAGTGACATTGGTTTGGTATGGTATGGTAGGGTATGAAAGTAAAAACAGATGATAGGCTAAACAGCGTGAATGTCCCATTGGTGTCTCGTCCCCGAGTCTGTATGCAAGTAGAGGTGGTGAGGAAGTATTATAATTTGACATTTTGACAAGACTGTTCCATGTACTCAGTCACGTAGCACTATTAATGTCACCCACGTCAAAGGAAAATTATATTATTCAGTATCACCCTTAAGGTACTCAGTCATCACAAAATAGTTCCTTATAATGTCATTCAAATTCTTTAACAAAGAAACTGGATCAGTTGTATCCATATCACTTTTAGTGCCTGATCTCATCAGACTTGGTCGATACTTAAAAGGGGAATAACCTTGGAAATCCAGGAGCGTGATACTGGTGGATTAGTGGTGGTGTTGTAGATTAGTGGTGGCATAAGTGGATTAGTGGTGATGTTGGTGGTTATTTTTAAGAAACAGTGTTCATGTCTCCCATCTCTATTAGGCTCAGCAGCTCATCACAGCTCTCAGTTTATTATATTTTCAAACTATAAAAGATTGCAAAATTAACAATTCAAAGGGATAGTCTACTTTTTTTAAGAATGTTTATTCAATTTATAATAATTTCTGACCTGTTTAATATTCTACTATGTACAATTCTCAGTTGTTGTATCTGCTTTACATACGTCATGCTTATTTACTGCTCGGAAAAAAAAGAAATAGCTTCTAAAAAGATTTCACAATGTTTCGCCTATGGGGTTAAGCTCATTGCGTCACGCTAATATACTTCCCCATCTCCCTTCAGAAGCATTCTTTTTGCTGTATTCCATAATGGAACGTTGTCAAATTCTCTCTATTGCATAAGTCACAACTTTTTTCAAGTTAAACATTATAGTTTTTTTTTTAATCACTCCTAAATATTTATTTTAAATCCAACCAGGGTTGCAAATCAGTATAGTTAATGCTGACTATGAGCCGGATCATGTAAATTGAAATTGCTCTATGTTTTATGATTTTATTTTGTATTACTTTTATTTTGTATGATTTTTTTTAAAAGTGTTTTTGCCCTGTTTGAATGATCTGTCTACTTTCGCCATTGATTTTATAATGTTGTTTCTGGCCGTCTTCTCTTGTCAGGACCGCTTTGTAAATGAGATCTCAACGGTTCTATCCTGGTTAAATAAATCGATACATTTGACAGGAGTCATATTGACCTGAAGCAGTGGAACGGATTAACTACCACAAAAATAAGACAGAATGTATGTATCGCCCTAAACAGCGTTACACAAAAGACTTAGAAGACAGTGCATACTTAAAAAAAGATATATATTTCAAGACTGTTTTGTAGAAAACAGGTTAGCTAATGCTTAAAAGAGAAGTATGTTATTTTCTTTCTGTCTATTTTCTTTGATATGTTATTGCTACCTGTGAAACTGGCCCTTTCTAATTAGTGGCATTGTACAGCATTTAAGATGCCAGGGATATCTCAAAATGTAAAGAAGGAAAGGTGATCATTTTGGTTATTGGAATTCCCCTGTAACAGTTCTGTACAGGATCAGACTTGCCTATGTTGGTTTGACTACCCCCATTTCTAGGTAAAATGTCATCATTCAATTCAAATTTCACCTCAGCTGTTTCAAAGTAATTTATGCTATTTCAAGTTGAAAATGTGAGGGCTCTAAAACGAGAGCGATGCCATTTAAATGGCAGCCAAACCATTTTTAAATGGAGGATCAAGCAAGTGAAACAAGCTATGGACCTCCTCATCCCGTCCCAGTTCAATTTATCCAGGATAAAGACTATCGTCCTGGGGCATTTAGCAACTGGCTGTAGACATTGACATAACACATTTGAATACATGTATACAGTAGCATATACAGCACATTCACAAAACACAGCAAAGATGACACATTATATTATTAGCAATTGCTGAATCATCTTGACCCCCCCCTCGCTCCCCCTCCCCTTGTAATTTTAAACACGATGGAACTGCTATCTCACTACTGGAGGCGGAAAAGTAAAGCCACTTCACCAGAAGATGGGTGATCAAGTATTCTCTGAATATTACCCAACATTCAGGCCAATGGACCGACTATATCGGATCATCTTTTATTTCCATTCTGCTCTCTGAGATAGCTCCTGATCTCAATATCTCGATATCCAGATTTGAATTTTTTATTTTGCATTAAGCAAGTGCAGTTTGTTAATTTACTTATATATAGATGAAGGTTCATTGGAAGTTAAATACTTGGATCTCTGGCTTGATAGTACAGTACTACGAATTTTAAAATGCACACTGACCACCTTACCAAAAAGACAGTAAGGAACAGGGTGCAATTTCAGACCACTATAAGCTCATGTGTAGTAGCCTAGTCTCCATTAATCTTTCAATTTAGCAAAGAGTGGTTCAAGCAGGGAAATCACTTTTAAGCTAGTTTAAAATCGTAAACATCAATCATATTAAGCACCCTCGTTACCAGAACATTCGTCATTCGTTGAACAGCATGTCCAATGATCAGCTAGAAAGGGCTTTATATTTGACCTCAATCCGTTCGTCCCTGTTGTGCACCAGAGTTTGACTCCTTCCTCCTCAGCCTCCACCTGCTTTTTGGCTTCGTCTAACGGGGTAGGGCAGCTATCCTGCCCCCCCTGCCCATGGCTTCCCTATGGTCAGCCTCTCCACTTCTCTGCAAGCTTCTTTATGGGACCTCGAAAGGCGAGGCGAAAGACCAAAGTGTAAAAAAATGTATAATCTATCGCATGCGTTTCCTGACTGAACAACCACGTTTGAATAAAAGATGAGCTGTATGAAGATATCTAGGAAAAGGGACGAGCAAAAAAAAAGGAAAAACAAGAAACCATTTTGAGTTGAGAGTAACTGGAATGGGTACAGACAAACTGACTCTCATTAGCCTTAACTTTACAGAAATCTAAGTTACTGGCAGAGCTGTTGAAAATTGTGTAATGCCATTGATACTTATGTTTCAGATCAGATATATTCTGTATAAAGAGATGAAGCAATATACAGACCTCCCCTGTTCTAATGCTACCCAACTCCTTCTAAATTATTATTATTTATTTATTTCTTAGCAGCCGCCCTTATCCAGGGTGACTTACAATTGTTATAAGATATCACGTTATTTTTACATACAATTACCCATTTATAGAGTTGGGTTTTTACTGGAGCAATCTAGGTAAAGTACATTGCTCAAGGGTACAGCAGCAGTGTCCCCCACCTGGGATTGAACCCACGACCCTCCGGTCAAGAGTCAAGAGCCCTAACCACTACTCCACACTGCTGCCCCACAATCTCTCTGTATCAATCTTCATACAGTACCTAGGCTCCACATGAAGCACTTCTAGCCAATACTATATTGTATGTAGAATATTGCATAGGTGGCTGTACGATGCAAGCCAATGTGTTTTCATTTAAGACAATATCAACATCTGAATATCATTGCGGCTGTAGAATACTTCTGCAATGTTATCGTGGCACAGGCAAATACCTACAGAGGAACAGGAATATTTGAATACCATGAAACTACTTAGAACACTAAGCTCCTTCCTGCTACCAATTTGTTGCTTGCTATTTGTATACTGTTGCAACTGTTATATTCCACACTCTGGTTTGTTCTTTTATAAAGGCATTAGACTAAACATACTTCTTACACGTTTGACACTAGTCTTTCCAATGGATGACTGGATAAAACATCACACTGCAGGGGCTGTGACTAAATGCACGTTCAAAGGGATAGACGTCGTTTTTACTCTACCAGCCTCCGTCTATAAACATCAAGGAGAAAAGTCTGCTTCTCTGCGCAAGACCCTCTGAATTTTCCTTCGGGCGTGAGTGTGTGTCAGTTCTGACGAACGCCAGGGTTCAGCCTCATTTCAGAAGTCTTTGTGGAGCTCCGTGCCAGCAGTGGAGAGATTTACTTGGTGATTCCAGTTAGGAGACGCAAGATTTAAAGGGATACTTTGTAAAAGTTTCTCATCATTTTGTAATTTCTTTGATACCACGATGTTAAATAAAATATCTAATTCTAGGTGATGCGAAACTTTTGGCCCCAGCTGTACATCTGTAAACTATTTCAACAAACTAAGGAAAGAGGGCTGCCGCAGTTACAAATGCAACCTGTATCTTAAAGTCAATCAGCAAATTCACTTCCTACCGCTGATGCAGAACAGGCAACAAAACAGCTTTCATCTGCAGCTCTGATAAATGAATATGGATCGTTTGCATGGTTTGAATGTAGCTTTGTTTTAACAGCTATTTTCTCCTTTGATAAAATAGGAGTAAAGAAGAGGCCTCTGTGGGGTGAAAAAGGCACACATATTTTCCAATGAATAGCAACATTCACAGTGGCACCAAAAAATAAACATCCATAGTTTAGATAGTGTATTGTAGGCAAGGCTCTTTGTTTCAATTGTCATTTTTATATAAAATAATGATTTTCCCAGTTTTTCTAGGTAGCTTTCAGGGGTAATACTTAGGATTGTCACCTGCTTCTGTTCCTTGTCAATGCACACATGTATCAGTGTGTTTTGCAGATCACCCCCTATTACACTAGACATATATTTTTTTGTTCACATAAATATATCTATTGAATGTAATGTCACCGTTTTTCTTTGTGTAACTCAGTAGGAGGCTGTGTGGTCCAGTGGTTAAAGAAAAGGGCTTCTAACCAAGAGATCCCCGGTTCAAATCCCACCTCAGCCACTGACTCATTGTGTGACCCTGAGCAAGTTACTTGACCTCCTTGTGCTCCGTCTTTCAGGTGAGACGTAATTGTAAGTGACTCTGCAGCTGCTGCATAGTTCACACACCCTAGTCTCTGTAAGTCGCCTTGGATGAAGGCGTCTGCTAAATAAACAAATATATTTTCACATGCTTGTGTGGGTACAAATCTGTAAAAACTGAGAATAAAAAAGGATTTTACTTTAAATGTAAAACACAAAGTTCCTTCCTTCTGCATTGAGGCTGTGACTGCTGTAGTAATATTGTAACTTTTATTGGCCATTACTTTTATTAAAAATAACTCAGATTATTTTAATTGACAGTATTTGGTTGATTTTGCAGAGTGTAACCAAACAGCTTGAAAAACAAAACCGCCTCTTTAAATCTTGCATGGGCCTGTGCCTTATTCACTGAGTGATGTAATACGTCAGGAAACCAGCATTCCTCTTGGGGAGTAGTTTCCTCAGATGAGACTTTCCCTGATACTTATCAAAACAATGACTCTCACAATTCCTTCCTCCTCCCAGCTCTTAACTTTACTCTTAGTGCGAGAGTGGAAGATGTGTTTCAAAAACGGACTTCAAAAGACGAAGCCAAAAACTGAAAACACAGCAAACAAACCAAGCAAAATGAAACACAAACAGAACAGAAAGTTAAACAGAAAGCAAGACTTGATCTGACTGTGCCCTGGTGGGACCGTTGTCAAACTTCACATGTTTCTAGAGAGCTTCTGAATTACACAGAGTATCAGGTTCAGGGGAAGTATGTAGAGAAATACTAAAAGAAACAATTTGACTTGAAGTCTTTCTCAATGTCTTCAATTATTTACTTTAAACATTATTATTATTATTATTATTATTATTATTATTATTATTATTAATTAATTAATTAATTAATTAATTAATTAATTAATTAATTAATTAAAGTGGTGGTTCTGGCAGGGAACTCACTTTAACCTTAGATCAAATAACGTGAACATCAAGAATATTTTATGCTCTTCCAATACCAGATCAAATCGAACAGCTAGCATCTTATTTGACCCCACCTCCCTCCAGAGCTACCGTCCTGTCTCCCTCCTACCCTTCCTCTCCAAAACCCTCGAGCGGACTGTACACCGCCAGCTCTCTGCTTTCCTGTCCAACCACTCTCTGCTTGACCCTCTCCAATCTGGCTTCCGCTCTGCTCACTCCACTGAAACCGCCCTCCTGTCTGTCACCAACTCACTTAAGTGTGCCCGAGCTGCCTCTCTCTCCTCTGTCCTAATTCTCCTCGACCTCTCTGCTGCCTTTGACACTGTTGATCACTCTATTCTACTATCATCTCTTGCTGACCTGGGGATCTCTGGCACTGCTCTGGCCTGGTTCTCCTCCTACCTCTCCAACCGCACTTACCAGGTAACCTGGCGTGGAGCAACCTCCACACCTCACCCACTCTTAACTGGAGTCCCCCAAGGGTCAGTCTTGGGTCCTCTCCTGTTCTCTCTCTACACCCGCTCCCTGGGCCCCCTCATCGCATCCTATGGTTTCTCATACCATTTCTATGCTGATGATGCTCAGATTTTCCTCTCCTTCCCCACCTCTGACTCCACCACCTCCTCCCGTATCTCTACCTGTCTGTCTGCTATTTCCTCCTGGATGCACTCGCATCACCTCAAACTCAACCTCTCTAAATCTGACCTCCTTTTCTTTCCCTCCTCCTCCCCCTCCTCTGATCTCTCTATCTCTGTTCCTCTGGAATCTACCACACTCTCTCCCTCTTCCTCCGCTAAGAACCTTGGAGTCACCCTGGACCCCTGCCTCTCTTATTCCCAGCACATCTCCACTCTGGCACGCACTTGCCGATTCTCCCTGAGGAACATCCGAAGAATCCGACCCTTCCTCACCAACTATGCTACCCAGCTCCCGCCTAGACTACTGCAACTCCCTCCTGGCTGGCCTCCCTGCGTCCGCCACCCGTCCGCTCCAGCTCATCCAGAACTCTGCTGCCCGCCTGGTGTTCTCTCTGCCTCGCTTCGCCCACGCTACTCCACTACTCCGCTCACTCCACTGGCTCCCGATCACCGCTCGCATCCAGTTCAAGACTCTGGTACTAGCCTACAGATGCCTTGACCAGACTGCACCCAGCTACCTCCAGACCCTCATCTCTCCCTACACCCCCACTCGACCTCTCCGCTCCGCCTGCACTAGAAGACTGGCTCTACCTCCGCTACGCTCCCCTGCCTCCAGAGCCCGCTCCTTCTCCACCCTTGCTCCGCAGTGGTGGAATGACCTTCCTACAGATGTCAGGACTGCCCAGTCCCTGACCACATTCCGGCGCCTCCTTAAGACTCACCTCTTCAAACAGCACCTGTAGAACTCCTCTGTTGTATCCTGGGACACTATCACCCTTCATTTAAATGTGCTTTATTTTGCTCTTATCTGCCCCCTATTTTACTGCATTTAATCCTGTACTTCAGAATATTGTAATCTGCCAAGTGTTTAACCTGTAGTATTTTGTACTTAATCATATCCTGATGTAACTATCACTATTTAATCATATCCTGATGTAACTATCACTATTATCTGCTGTATTATTGAATTGTGGTTTGTCATACTTGAACAAAAATTATTGTATTTCTTGCTCTTATTGTATTACTTGTATTGTAACACTTGAATGTATTTATATTTGCTTGCGATTGTAAGTCGCCCTGGATAAGGGCGTCTGCTAAGAAATAAATAATAATAATAATAATATTTGTCCTTCGATATGTTCAATGATCGCCTCAGGCTATTAGACTGATTACATGGTATTTGGCATTTTATAAACGTATACAGACTCTTAATTACAAAACCAATAACAATCCATAACAGTTTCATGAATGTGACTTTAGTAATGCTTATTTAAAAAAAAAAAAACCCTTGTTATTAATATTATTATGAATGAGTTATTTAGCAGACACCTTTATCAAAAGTGACTTACAGAGTCACTTACAACAGGACCTTGTGTGTTTTACGGCTCACCTGAAGGACGGAGCACAAGGAGGTGAAGTGACTTGCTCAGGGTCACACACAGCGAGTCAGTGGCTGAGCTGGGATTTGAACCAGGAACCTGGTATGAAACCCTTTTATTTAACCACTAGACCAGCAACCCTTTTCTAATAGGTACAGGGAGGAGATACCTTTGAACAGTGAAAGAGTGCAGACCTACATTCAGTGATTTTAGCAGTTATAGGCTCATTATTAATCTTTTCTTTTAAAACGCAAACGTGGCCGTAGACGGCTAATTTGGTTCATAAAACGCATATTTCATAGACGTTAACACGATCAAATAAAACATCAGTCGAAGCTGACAGACAAACGGAAAGCGCCCTTCAAAAGTTTCGAAAATAACTCTCATGCATGCAGCTAAATAGTGAAATTTAATAAAACAAGGATTCTTGTTGACTATAGCATTGCCAGCTGGCAGACATCTGGAGTTAGAGAATACATTATCCAGACCAGGGTATCGTACTCTCCTACACACGCACAGACACGCACACACACACACACACACTAGCATGACTCAGATTATAATGACAGTCTGATATGATTCCTGGGTGAATGTTCACAGCCCTCTTCTATAGTCACACTTTATTAAGAAAGAATTGAGAAATACTTTTAAGCCATCTAATCAAATAGAAATGTATTTAAAAAAACATCTGGTTAAAAATGGCAAAATCCTGCAGTTATTTTCTTGTTTTATTTTAAAGAAAAAAATGATGGCAGATTCCATTACAATATTTAAAATCTACAAATCTACAATCATCTAATCATCAAAATACTTTTTTTTCTTCTTCTAGTCTTTACATGGTGACATATGGAAGATGCAAATGTACGATAGCCTCATATGAGGATGACACTCCCCCCCCCCCATATAGAGCAATGAAAAAAAGAAATATATTTACTATGTGTCCCAAACTACTTTTTTCTGCTTTTTTTAAAAAAAAATGTAATACATGAAAGGGTTAAACAAAACTCATTTATAGGGAATATTTGCCTTTAACACATCAAAAGACTGCATACTGTGTCAAATTAATTATTATTATTATTATTATTATTATTATTTATTTCTTAGCAGACGCCCTTATCCAGGGCGACTTACAATCGTAAGCAAATACATTTCAAGTGTTACAATACAAGTAATACAATAAGAGCAAGATAAATACAATGACTTTTGTTCAAGCAAAGTACAAGTGTGACCAAATACAGTTCAATAATACAGCAGATAACAGTGATAGTTACATCAGGATATGATTAAATACAAAATACTACAGATTAAAAACTTGGCAGATTACAGTATTCTGAAGTACAGGGTTAAATGCAGTAAAATAGGGGGCAGATAAGAGCAAATAAAGCGCATTTAAGGAAGGGTGATAGTGTCCCAGGATAAAAACAGAGGAGTTCTACAGGTGCTGTTTGAAGAGGTGAGTCTTGAGGAGGCGCCGGAATGTGGTCAGGGACTAGGCAGTCCTGACTTCTATAGGAAGGTCATTCCATCACTGCGGAGCAAGGGTGGAGAAGGAGCGGGCTCTGGAGGCAGGGGAGCGTAGCGGAGGTAGAGCCAGTCTTCTAGTGCAGGCGGAGCGGAGAGGTCGAGTGGGGGTGTAGGAAGAGATGAGGGTCTGGAGGTAGCTGGGTGCAGTCTGGTCAAGGCATCTGTAGGCTAGTACCAGAGTCTTGAACTGGATGCAAGCGGTGATCGGGAGCCAGTGGAGTGAGCGGAGTAGTGGAGTTGCGTGGGAGAAGTGAGGCAGAGAGAACACCAGGCGGGCAGCAGAGTTCTGGATGAGCTGGAGCGGACGGGTGGCGGACGCAGGGAGGCCAGCCAGGAGGGAGTTGCAGTAGTCTAGGCGGGAGAGTACCAAGGCCTGGACCAGGAGCTGGGTAGCGTAGTTGGTGAGGAAGGGTCGGATTCTTCGGATGTTGCTCAGGAAGAATCGGCAAGTGCGTGGAGATGTGCTGGGAATAAGAGAGGCAGGGGTCCAGGGTGACTCCGAGGTTCTTAGCAGAGGAAGATGGAGAGAGTGTGGTAGATTCCAGAGCAACAGAGATAGAGAGATCAGAGGAGGGGGAGGAGGAGGGAAAGAAAAGGAGGTCAGATTTAGAGAGGTTGAGTTTGAGGTGATGCGAGTGCATCCAGGTGGAAATAGCAGACAGACAGGTAGAGATACGGGAGGAGATGGTGGAGTCAGAGGTGGGGAAGGAGAGGAAAATCTGAGCATCATCAGCATAGAAATGGTATGAGAAACCATAGGATGCAATGAGGGGGCCCAGGGAGTGGGTGTAGAGAGAGAACAGGAGAGGACCCAAGACTGACCCTTGGGGGACTCCAGTTAAGAGTGGGTGAGGTGTGGAGGTTGCTCCACGACAGGTTACCTGGTAAGTGCGGTTGGAGAGGTAGGAGGAGAACCAGGCCAGAGCAGTGCCAGAGATCCCCAGGCCAGTGAGAGATGATAGTAGAATAGAGTGATCAACAGTGTCAAAGGCAGCAGAGAGGTCGAGGAGAATTAGGACAGAGGAGAGAGAGGCAGCTCGGGCACACTTAAGTGAGTTGGTGACAGACAGGAGGGCGGTTTCAGTGGAGTGAGCAGAGCGGAAGCCAGATTGGAGAGGGTCGAGCAGAGAGTGGTTGGACAGGAAAGCAGAGAGCTGGCGGTGTACAGTCCGCTCGAGGGTTTTGGAGAGGAAGGGTAGGAGGGAGACAGGACGGTAGCTCTGGAGGGAGGTGGGGTCGAGGGTAGGTTTTTTGAGGAGGGGAGTGATAGAGGCTTTTTTGAAGGCAGAGGGAAAGAGACCAGAAAGTAGAGAGGTGTTGAGAAGGGAGGAGATGAAGGGAAGTAGAGCAGGAGCAGCAGCTTGAAAGAGGTGAGTGGGGAGGGGGTCCAGGGCACACGTGGTGGGTTTGTGACCCTGGAGCAGGGAGGAGAGGTCAGAGTCTGAGAGGGGCAAGAAGGTTATAATAGTTCTGTTATAACTTGCCCAGCTACTCAGTTGTGGTGTATTGAGCATTGCCACATCATCACACAGAAGCACTGACGCTATTGAAGTATTTCAGTTTAAACCAAGCTGAACTGCAGTCTGAAAACAGTGGGTGGCCACTTTTAGTTTCAGCAGGCATGTTAGTTTGGATTATGTGTTCAGACATGTAATCACAATGTGGAAACATGCCAATAGCCAGGGGTGATAGATAATTATATAGTTTGCCACACAGTGTCTTCTTGTTACACATTCCAGCAGTGTGGAGTAGTGGTTAGGGCTCTGGACTCTTGACAGGAGGGTTGTGGGTTCAATCCCAGGTGGGGGACACTGCTGCTGTACCCTTGAGCAAGGTACTTTACCTAGATTGTTCCAGTAAAAAAAAAACTGTATAAATGGGTAATTGTATGTAAATAAAAATAATGTGATATCTGTATAATGTGATATCTTGTAACAATTGTAAGTTGCCCTGGATAAGGGCGTCTGCTAAGAAATAAATAATACAGAAGTTTATACCTGTCAAAAACAAGTTTTTTTTTCTAGTTGTTTCATTTGAAGCCACACGTCATAGTCAATAGATGTTTTTAGATACACTTAAACATGACTTAGATACTTGCATTTCTATTTATTCAAATACTCCTAGTTTTAAAAATGCGTTTTTTCTTACCTTTCATTAACACAACAAACATGATCACTTGCATGTTGTCAGCATTTGTTGAAGATCTTTTTGCTTTGCTTATTATTATTATTATTATTATTATTATTATTATTATTATTATTATTATTGCCATGTTCACGTATTTTAAACACAACTACAGGTGAATAGCTGCTGCAATGGTCCTGCTGTAATCCGACCATGTGACCTCAGGGCCAGCATCAAAGAGGGATGACCTTAGGGGTTCCACTCTGATTTGAGCAGTGTACAGCTCTGGCCAAAAGTTTTGCATCACCTAGAATTTTAGAATTGAGACATCATTTAAACGTGCAGATGGTAAAACGACCTACGTCATGTAATGAAAGAAACTACAAAATGCTCCTGCAAAAGTCTGCCAGAAGCCATAATAACAGTACAGTATTCCATGTTAGCTTTCGAAATGTCACATTTTTCAATTTTTGTTAAGTAAAACTACAAAGCGGTATACAATTCAATATGTTAACGTAACATTATTCAGAAGGTTTCATGCGACTTTATTTTTTATTATTTGTTTTTTTAGCAGACGCCTTAATCCAAGGCGACTTACAGAGACTAGGGTGTGTGAACTACGCATCAGCTGCAGAGTCACTTACAACAGCGTCTCACCCGAAAGACGGAGCACACAAGGAGGGTAAGTGACTTGCTCAGGGTCACACAGTGAGCCAGAGCTGTAGGATCGACATTAGAAGCTCTGCTAAATCATCTGTATTGCAGAGCCAGGGAACCATAGGAATTTGGGGAAGACAGAAATATAAACACAGAGGGCCTCTGCAGCCAGTTTTGAGTTGGCTGAACTGGCTTTGACTTGGATTTCGCACACGGGGAAGAGAAGCAGACAACCCGTGTGCTGGTTTGACGTCACACACACACATTGTTGATTCACCGGGTTTGTTATTCAAGCGATAGCTATCTTATTCAATTTGTGTTTCCCATACTAGTAATTAAGCCATTGAAATTGTTTCCTATGTAATGTTTATTCAGTAGTAGTGTATTATTTATTTTTTTTTTAGCTTAGAGGAGTGTTAACCAACACTTTGAAATATATCTTTTTTAAAACTTTTTTCACTTGTCCTGCTTCTTAAAATGTTTAAATTCTTCTTAAACGACATTTTATATAGAGAATGAATTTTAATTTTGCTCTAATTCGAATATCTTGGGATGGAGGGCTAGTCTGGCTCTACGCAGAGCAGGAAATCATTTCAAACTGCCAGAGTCTTTGTTGTATGTTACCTGTAGGATGTGAGGTGTGTCTAATTTCGTTAATTACAGGTGTGTCTAATTTCATTAAGAGCACATTCTGAAATAGCTCGCACTGCTGTGCAATGGGAGTCTTCGATTCTACACTGAAACGTAACATGAATGTGTCAGTAAAAGGTTTTGCTGTGGGTGAGTGGGTTCATTTCAGGCCTTGTGGAGAAGTGTGGAAAATAACAAGGTTCTGGCACAGTTTCAAAAAGAAATAATATCCTTTCATTGGTAGGATTAAGTTTTCAACAAAACAAAAAGAAAGAACAAAGAAATATGAGTGCTATCTTCTGAGCCAGGCCTCGGGGCTTAGCCTCAAAAGCTTATAGAGAGAGACATAGGGAAGAGCAACAGGAATCAGCACGTCATACGAACAGTATTTAACCTTTAACCTTTCATGACTGAATGGCAGGCAGGGGTCAGGACTAGGGCTGCCACCTGGCCCCATAATACCAGAACACTGCGAGACAGAACAGGCTTTTGAAGTTGCCTTTAAGCTGAAGGCAATCAACAATCAACTGAGTGCTAAACTTTTGATAAATTGATTCTGTTGATGAATTATCTTGAGGCAGCATGACAATACAATAATAGCTTTTAACAAATTAAATAAATAAGTACCATCATCAATATTTATTTATTTTATTAATGGTTTTAAAAATATATATTTTAAGGTTGCTTTATAGTGTCTAACAGTATATCGCCTTCTCCCGCTCAAATCAGCTGCTCACTATTCCTGACACCAGACAGGTGACATTTCAAAATCTAACACAAAATTACTACTATTATGTCTTCCGGTAGACTTTTTGCGATAGCATTTTGTAGTTTCTTTGATTAGACGATGTTGCATAAAATATCTCAATTTTGTTCATATAGTTTTGTTTTTTTTAATTATGTCTCAATGCTAAAATTCTAGGTGATGCGAAACTTTTGGCCACAGATGTACATTAATAAAATGAAACATGTTAGCTTTATGTAACTAAGTCGGCTACTGGAGAGAGCTCATTACTTAATATTGCTCAACTTTGAAAAGTCCACTTACTATTAAGTACACAACTATGATTGAGGGAGCAGCTGTGTGTATGTGGGCAGTGAGAGCAATAAACTGAGCAGAACTGACCTCATCTGACCTGTGCAAGCAAGACGTCTGTTTAAAATGTTTCTGACACACAGAGATAAGCCAGCGACTCAACTTTGCACGCAAAGGGGTGTAGAGTCTGTATAAAACAGCAGAGGTGCATTTCAGAAACATCAGGATCCTCTATGAACACACACCCCCCTCCTAGAGAATGGTAAACTGATATCATTGCTTAATTTCTGGTAATAACTAGTGGCCTCATTATTGTGCTTAATGAAAAACATGTTAAATTCTGCATAATTCACTGTTGTGTGCGTTCCTTTCCACAAAGTCTATCCTCTCCCTCTAAGAATAAAGTAAAATTCCAACTCTAACCACTGAAACATGAGAGGCTTGCCAACATTTTTTTTGGCTCAAGAAATTTCTCTGTCAGACGTTTTCTCGGCATGGATGACTGGCATCTGATTGGTGCGCCTGCAGCCCAGCCAGTCACTGATTGGTGGACGTCGTACTTTTTTTTGTCTGTGCTCCCGAAGTGGAAACTTACTAGAACTGAGGCATTCAAACTAGAAAACAGGAAGGAGAGATGTTGTCATCTCTAGCTGTTATTAAAATACTCGACAGAACTGGTTACAGCCGATACCTTCAATTAAAATACCGCCGCTGACAAATCACCGAGTTAAAATGAAAAGGTTTCCTCTGTCACGTCAGATTTTACAGATTTACAAAATCTGTTACAGCTGTGACTAAAAGAAAAAAAAAAAAACTATTACACTGCAGAAACAAACCAATCCTAAACCTAACCCTAACCCTAAACACAGCCAAATGTTACAGTTAGTAGTATCATCAGGGTTTAACTGGTAAACAAAACGGTACCGGATCTTATAATTAAGAAGGGTGATCAGACGCCCCAGTTTACAAAACTCTTTTAAAAAGTCCCGGATTTCAGCAACTTCCTGTAGTGCGACACACTCTAGTCTAACCCTTATACCTAATCTAATACCTTTTGACAAAATAACGGAAACAACCGCTTCCTATATAATTTAGTTTACGGCACCTGCTATGATAACAAAATAAAATAAAACAAAAATTCCCTAGGGTATTGAAAACCATTACTTGTATAAAGTGATTAACGCAAGCATACGTGCTTATTCCTCAGTGCACCATGCGTTTTCATTTCGTTTATTATATTCAATACGAATCTGCAAATACGTGTAATATGGTAATGTTGTAGCTATTCCGTTCTGCTGGGATTTAGACCAAGAACAATGCCAAAACGTAAATGTGTGTGTGTGTGTGTTTTTTAACCACGATCTACAGAAGTAATTAATTAATGTATTATTATTATTAATAATAAGGCTACTTAAACTAATTAGCCACACATTAGACAACCAGCAGTGAACTGAAATATTATTATTATTAGTTTATTTAGCAGACGCCTTTATCCAAGGCGACTTACAGAGACAAGGGGGTGTGAACTATGCATCAGCTGCAGAGTCACTTACAATTACGTCTCACCCGAAAGACAGAGCACAAGGAGGTTAAGTGACTTGCTCAGGGTCAGACTATGAATCAGTGGCTGAGGTGGGATTTGAACCGGGGATCTCCTGGTTACAAGCCCTTTTCTTTAACCACTGGACCACACAGCCTCTCTCACTCTCACACACACACACACACACACACACACACACACACACACACACACACACACACACACACACACACACACACACACACACACACACACACACACACACACACACACACACACACACACACACACAGAGAGAGAGGATGGCTATTTAAACAATCATTAAATAGTCTATATTTAAATTGTTTAATTAGTCTTATCAATTATTTAACAACGTGTCCCGGTTTTGTGCTTTGAAAATCTGCTCACCCTATAATTACGAAAGAGCGTTTTTGTTTCCAGACCTAATGTACTGGCCTTTATTTACAGCAGCTTCAGGTTTGAACAATACCAGTGGCGGGCCGACTAATCTGATGAACAGGAGCGACGACGCTGTTGTTGTCATTTTCTTACTCATTTACGTCACATCCTAAAATATGTTGATACAGTTACAGTCATTTCATTCCTGAAAGCTTTTTTTTGTGCATATTATGTATATAGAGATTTATTTTCTTTCCTTCAGTTTTCACACTAGTCGCACTGGGTTTAATGTCACGATAAACTACTTAAGGCGTTGCTACACAAAAATAAAAAGATTCTTAAACACAGAAGAAGGACTAACTGGAAGTGAAACACGTAGTTTCACTTTAATAGACATCTGGTACTACCCTAGGTTAAAGAAAGTTCTCTGTCTTTAGGTCTTATTCACAGGAAGTCTGTTACCCTTGCACTTCCTGGCTCATTTCACCTCAACAGGGTCTTCTGAGTCAAAGCATATTATTGGCTGAAATCATGGCAGTCAATAAGGAAAGCAGCTGATTGGTTAACTACAGGACAGCAGCCAGTGAAGGAGTGGAGGCAATTTAACAAATGCTTCTTTCAAAACTGATAAGAGAACATTACAGGATAAGAGTAAAACACTTTTATCCACAGCAACTGTTTCTGTCCATGTGGTAACTGTGAGTTAGCAAATGGAAAGTCTCTATACAAAAATCACAGTATAATCATAGGGCTTTCACAGTAATTTCACAGTCTAAAAATAGGTATTTCATGATTAAACATAGTATTTATTAAAGCTGAAAAAACAGGATTGCCGTATTCAAAATTCATCATTAATATACAACACATGCTCCGAAATATTTAAAGGCTTTTCTGAAAAACAGTACATGCTAATTTGTAGAATATTTCTTTTTTGGTATGCCCATCTTTTAAAAACATTCTCTTTTCATCAGCAGCGACTTACCAAACAAAATAAAACCATAAATACATGTAAAAATGACAAGAGACAAGTGAAAGGTCCCCTTCTTGTAATGGATAGAGTGACTTTAGCCGAAATATTTCTGATCTTTGATGCAGCTGGTGTCTTTTTCGTTGACATTTTATAGAAATCTATGCAGTGGTCAATAATTTACAGGAAGCAAACTAAACCGGCTGCCAGGTTCCTAAATGCAGTGTAACAGGCAGCGCGTCAATAAGGGAAACATTTGCAGTATTTACTTTAAGAGATAAAAAAAATATGTATATTTACACTATTCTAACAGAAATGGGAATTTTCACAACGAACTACATATTACATATTGATAACTGTGAAAAGCATACAGCCTTAACCATAGCTCCTTACCCTTGGTAATCATTTTTTCAAATTCAGGTTTTAGAGGAGCAGATTGAAAAATGACCATTTTTTTTTGCTTAGATTGTAGGAATGGTGTGGCGGAGTGTCCCGCCCCTATTTATTATTATTTGTATTTTTGTTTGCGGCGCGGGTAAAAGCGCCGCGTCTTTTATTGTTATATTTAAAAACCTCGTGAGGATGCATGGCTGATCAGCTACTGATTATTTAACTAGCTGACAGTCATGCATCCTTACCAAACGCGTGCAGACTCTGGCCGGGGGATAATAAGATAATTACCAACTAGTTAAATCCCTCGGCCAGAGTATATAAACCAGCAGCACTCTGCACTCGGGGTGTGGAGTGTTCGAGAGTGGAGAACGGGAGAGAGAGAGGAAGAAAACAATTGCTAAAACGTGCTGGAGTATCCAGCACGAAACTTACTTGTTTGTTTATTCGTTCGGCCCTCGTGCCCTTTTGTTTGGTGTTTTGTTAAATCTTTTGTTTTTGTTTTGTTTATTAAATACGCTGAGTGCACCAGCACTCAGCTTCAACCGCCCATCCACTGTTTTGGTTTGAGTTACTTCCTGGTCCGTGACGTCATCCACATCACCACTGCGAGCCAGACTGCCACATATGGTGTCCTGCGTGGGACAAACAACGCCTCCAACAGCCGGACCAGGAACAGCAAAGGAAGGTTTTTTCGTGTTCGTTTTTTCAAATAGTGTTTTTTGTGTTTGAAAAAAAAAAAAAAAAAAAAAAAAATGGATGAAGTGGACGCCTACATGGAGAGGTGGCATGCGCCTGAGTGGGAGGAGCCCGAACGTCCTGCGCCTGAGTGGGAGGAGCCCGAACGTCCTGCGCCTGAGTGGGAGGAGCCCGAACGTCCTGCGCCTGAGTGGGAGGAGCCCGAACGTCCTGCCCCTGAGTGGGAGGAGCCCGAACGTCCTGCGCCTGAGTGGGAGGAGCCCGAACGTCCTGCGCCTGAGTGGGAGGAGCCCGAACGTCCTAAGCCCAAGAGGGGGGAGTCGGTGCATCCACAGCCCAAAAGGGAGGAGTCGGTGCGTCCACAGCCCAAAAGGGAGGAGTCGGTGTGTCCACGGCCCGAAGAGAGGGAAGTCGGGGCTTCCACAGCCCTAGGACCCAAGCTGCAGTCCCAAGAGCCAGAAGGGGAGGAGTTACAGGCTCAACCCCCTGAATTTTTCTGGGGGGGAGAAGGGCAGGATGCTGGTGTTCCCCAGCAGCCTCTATTTATGCTGCTGAAGGGAGCACGGCACACACCAGCCCAGCCGCCACAGCAGAGGGAGCCAGCACCGCCACAGCCTCCCTCTGAGTGGCCAGCATCCGCCCCATCGCCTCTGCCTCCACCACCACCAGGAGCAGAGCAGCAGGAGCTGCCTCTGTCTCCACCACCACCAGGAGCAGAGCAGCAGGAGCTGCTTCTGTCTCCACCATCACCAGGAGCAGAGCAGCAAGAGCTGCCTCTGCCTCCGCCACCTCCACCAGCAGAGGGTGAATGCCTGCTGGTTCCGCCTCCACCGTCGTGGGAGGACTGCTTGCCCCTCCCACCTCCACCAGCAGAGGGTGAATGCCTGCTGGTTCTGCCTCAACCGCCGTGGGAGGACTGCTTGCCCCTCCCACCTCCACCAGCAGAGGGTGAATGCCTGCTGGTTCCGCCTCCACCGTCGTGGGAGGACTGCTTGCCCCTCCCACCTCCACCAGCAGAGGGTGAATGCCTGCTGGTTCTGCCTCAACCGCCGTGGGAGGACTGCTTGCCCCTCCCACCTCCACCAGCAGAGGGTGAATGCCTGCTGGTTCCGCCTCCACCGTCGTGGGAGGACTGCTTGCCCCTCCCACCTCCACCAGCAGAGGGTGAATGCCTGCTGGTTCTGCCTCAACCGTCGTGGGAGGACTGCTTGCCCCTCCCACCTCCACCAGCAGAGGGTGAATACCTGCTGGTTCCGCCTCAGCCGCCGTGGGAGGACTGCTTGCCACTCCCAGCTCCACCAGCAGAGGGTGAATACCTGCTGGTTCCGTCTCAGCCGCTGTGGGAGGACTGCTTTCCCCTCCCACCATTGCCATTGCCTGGGGATGGCTGTTCTGCATCGCCTGGGGCTGCCTTTTGTTCTCCACAGGACACAGGGTACGAGGGAGAAGTGGAGCTCCCGCTGCCGCCTCCATGGCCAGGGGCTCCCCTCCCGAGTTCGCCTTCCGAGGGTCCGCTGCGGCTGCCGTCGCCTTCCGAGGGTCCGCTGCTGCTGCCGTCGCCTTCCGAGGGTCCGCTGCTGCTGCCGTCGCCTTCCGAGGGTCCGCTGCTGCTGCCGTCGCCTGGGGTCGCCAGGGATCCTGCTTCGCCTGGGGTCGTCGAGGGTCCGGCTTCACCTGGAGTCGCCAGGGATCCTGCTTCGCCTGGGGTCGCTACACGATGGCCGGAGCTCCATGAAAGGGAGCTGCCAGAAATGAAGAAAGGGGGGGAGGTCAGGAGACCAGCTCCCCCAGCCGCACTTTCGCGGCTGGAGATCATGTGGTCAGAGCCCCACGGAGGGGAACTGCTGGCCATGAAGAGGAAGGGGAAGGTCAGGAGACCAGCTCCCCCAGCCGCACTTTCGCGGCCGGAGATCATGTGGTCAGAGCCCCACGGAGGGGAACTGCTGGCCGTGAAGAGGAGGGGGGAGGTCAGGAGACCAGCTCCCCCAGCCGCACTTTCGCGGCAGGAAATACTGTGGCTGGAGCCCCATGAAGGGCAGCTGCCAGCCATGAAGAAGGGGGGGGAGGTCAGGAGACCAGCTTCCCCCGCAGCAATTTCGCTGCAGGAGAAAGGGTGGCCGGCCATGAAGAAGGGGGGGCAGGTCTGGAGACCACCCCCAAAATTTTTTTGGCCAGAGGAGCCGGCCGGTGCGCGGGCCATTGGAACGCTACGGCTGTTTGGGTGGGAGGAGGACATCCCACCGTGGCCGCCACCTTTGGTCCGCTGCTGCCCCTGTTCCTGCGCCGGGACTGCTAACCGGGACTTTGGGGACTAAGGGGGGAGGTGGCCGAAAAGGCCATGTGTGCTGCGCACAAGGGGGGGCATGTGTGGCGGAGTGTCCCGCCCCTATTTATTATTATTTGTATTTTTGTTTGCGGCGCGAGTAAAAGCGCCGCGTCTTTTATTGTTATATTTAAAAACCTCGTGAGGATGCATGGCTGATCAGCTACTGATTATTTAACTAGCTGACAGTCATGCATCCTTACCAAACGCGTGCAGACTCTGGCCGGGGGATAATAAGATAATTACCAACTAGTTAAATCCCTCGGCCAGAGTATATAAACCAGCAGCACTCTGCACTCGGGGTGTGGAGTGTTCGAGAGTGGAGAACGGGAGAGAGAGAGGAAGAAAACAATTGCTAAAACGTGCTGGAGTATCCAGCACGAAACTTACTTGTTTGTTTATTCGTTCGGCCCTCGTGCCCTTTTGTTTGGTGTTTTGTTAAATCTTTTGTTTTTGTTTTGTTTATTAAATACGCTGAGTGCACCAGCACTCAGCTTCAACCGCCCATCCACTGTTTTGGTTTGAGTTACTTCCTGGTCCGTGACGTCATCCACATCACCACTGCGAGCCAGACTGCCACAAATGGTAAATTCAACAGAACGAAGTAACGCACACTGTATCTCATTAAACAGGCATGGAATAAATTGCTATGACGTAAATGCATAAGAGATCCACAATAATAGGGTGAGGCAGCCAGTCATCTAGGCAAAGCATTTTGAAGGTTTTTATGTCTTCTAATTGTTTAAAAGGACTTTACAGGATATGCTTCCTCCTAGCTGCAAACATATTTCACCAACCCAGTATATACAACAAACATGCGCCCACATTCGTAACTCAGCACTCCTTTTTCTGACTCCACCCCTGCCTTACCCCTCCTATGTGCTCACCGGTGTCAATGCAGATAGACAATGGCACTACAATGACAATGGGATGTCTCTGTGTTACATTAAGGGGCAAGGGTAGACACAATGGCATGAGGCAATGGGAGCATTTCCACATGCTGAATCCCAATCGCTGAGTAAGCAATACACACTGCTGAGAATCCATTGCGATGCAGTACAGAACCAAGACGTGTTAGTGCATCAGTACCACTGTACAGTTCCATACTGTTCCAAACCCGTTGTGTTTCTATAGCTGGAATGGTTCCGACAATGGTTCTGCTAGAGGTCCTTCAAGGTAATGCATTATAATATTCAAATGTATTCCTATTATTACGCTGATGAGAATATGGGGGCCCAGGGTATTCCTATTTTTGTCATATCTTTATGGGCCTAATCCTTTCGTTCTTGTGAAATAGTTTGGTCTGCTATAGTGATTATTATTATTATTATTATTATTATTATTATTATTATTAGGTCATTTAGCAGACGCTTTTATCCAAAGCTACTTAGAGACTAGGAGGTGAACTATGCATCACAAGTGCTGCTGCAGAGATTACAATAGGACCTCGGTTTTACGTCTCATCCGAAGGACAGAGCACAAACAGGTTAAGTGACTTGCTCACACACGGTGAGTCAGTGGCTGAGCTGGGATTGAACCTGGAACCTCCTGGTAACAAGCCCCTTTCTTTAACCACCTGATCACCAAGCCTCCTACATTATTATGATTTATTTATTTTGCAGACGCCTTTATCCAAGACGACTTAGAGATGTTACAGGGCAGCACAGGGTTTTAAATGCAAAACAGTGTAGTTCAGAGTAATGTAGGAATTGTTCCAGATTCTCCTTAAAAAGACATTGATGACAACAGGTGTACCAGGAATTGACATAGCATTGTCACTGTACTACATTTTGTTTTAGCTTATATAAATATATTTAGATTTAGAGAAACATTCACAATGCTTTATTCAGTCAGGACAACTCTTGGGATTTAAAATACCATATATATATATATATATATATATATATATATATATATATATATATATATATATATATATATATGGAGGCAGGGAAATACATGTTTTTAATAAGAGATACATACAGTACAGAGATGTAATCCTAAATCTGAAGGCACTGTAATGCTACTAAAATATCGATTTTCTTAAACAAATATGATTATACGAATTGGCATTTTATTTGTGTCTTGAAATGTTCCTGCGCATTCTGGCTCGATTGCACCACCAGCCAAGTCTGGTAACATGTTAATAAATAAATAAACAGATATGCAAATAAGTATTCTTAATTGACAACCAATTAAGCACCCCCTTTTACATACATACTGACTGTTAGTTAACTAATTAAAAACCATATCCATTAAAAACAAAGCTTGACAGGCAGTATTTTAGTAGAGTTTGATCTAAAGCAAAGCTTGTAAAATTTGACACAGATGCCTAAACAGAGTGCAACAGGGGACTAATGCATGCACACTAATGTGGAGGAAAGGTTATCTATATAAGGCCTTGTGAGATATAGTTCAGGCTTCGGAAAACATATTAGAAAGAGGATCTAAAGCAGTGGTTCTCAATCCTGGTCCTCTGGGAACCCCTGTGTCTGCTGGTTTTCATCCTAACCAAGCTCTCAATTACTTAACTAAACCCTTAATTGAACTAATAATTAGCTTAATTAGGCCTTTTTAATTATTATAAGTGAATTGAAATCTGCAACTTTTTAGAAGCTGAGAACAATTAAAAAGGCCTAATTAAGCTACTTGTTAGTTCAATTAAAGGTTTAGTGAAGTGATTGAGAGCTCAGTTGGAATGAAAACCAGAAGACACAGGGGGTCCCCCAGGGTTGAGAACCACTGATCTAAAGGAGGATAAGGCTGTGAAGCAGGTACTGCCATGAATTCAAGCAGGAAAGGGGATTTGAAACCTTAGTGACTGTGGTATAATCTACGCAGTGGATGACACGGATGATGTCAACGCACACAGCTTTTGATTAGAATCACAGGAAAGGCCTGGTTTTGTCTAAAAGAAATTCTAGTTCTTGTACGACTGCTCTAGTTGCCACAAACCGCTTTGTTTCCTGCTGGAGAAGCTGAGAACTCAGTTTTACTAGTACACCTAATGCATAAAAAAACTCCCCAGACTACCATTAGTTTAACATGATGGTATCGCACAGTTTTATTGTGTCAAATGTATTTTTTTTTCCAGCTATTACTACTAATCATATGACTCCATGTACACTAGGACAGTTGGGATAGTTCGGGTTTTTCAGCTCACACTGCAATGCATTCTGGTATAACCCGTCTCTGCTACCTTTCACAGCAGGACTACTTACCAGAATGTGAGTGCGAGTGTCCGAAGTGTCCTAATGTACGTGGAGTCATATGGTAACCCTACACCGTACAAGACTTAACTGTATATGGGCCCTTCAATAATACTCTGTCTTCTATATTTCATTATTTGTTCGAGGCAGAACAATAAAGAAACAGGCCCTCTCAATAACATGCTAAAGAAGATCCTGAACAAATTTCTTAACAATTGGAAAAGCATTTACCTTTAAAGTATCATTTACCTACTGACGCCTCCTCTATAACCTCGTGACAATGGGATCATTGTTTTAGTATTATGTTGTACCTTCATGTATGATGCTAAGGGCCTGATTTAGCTACAAAAGTGCATTTTTGTTCCGAAAAGAATAAAACGACTTTAACGGTAGAAAACTTAGCAAATAACTTGCAGCAAGGAGCTGTTTATTAGCAATTGCTTGCTAGTTTTATACAGTTAAAATTGCCCTGTTCTCGTTGTTTAATAGGGCCCTTCATCTTGTAGCAGCCAGCAAGTTTGGAAGTAGATGTAATATTCTCATTGACTACTACCTACTGGGGGTTGCAGTTTAAGAATACTCTGCTGCCATCTAGTGGTGTCCTAGCTAAAGTGATACCGACATTATTATTATTATTATTATTATTATTATTATTATTATTATTAATTTCTTAGCAGACGCCCTTATCCAGGGCGACTTACAATTGTTACAAGATATCACATTATTTTTACATACAAGTACATTATTTTTTACACATTATTTTTACATACAATTACCCATTTATACAGTTGGGTTTTTACTGGAGCAATCTAGGTAAAGTACCTTGCTCAAGGGTACAGCAGCGGTGTCCCCCACCTGGGATTGAACCCATGACCTGGGATTGAACCCTGGTCAAGAGTCCAGAGCCCTAACCACTACTCCACACTGCACTCAAATTTAAAGGACAAAAAAATAAATAATTGGTTTATGCTTTATTAGCAGTAGAATGCTTAACTAGAGCATTATATAATCTTTGCATTACTTCCCTATAATTGTATTCTATTACTTTTGATAACCTCTTTAGTGTTTTCACTTTCAAAAGCAGGTGATAGTGTGAATAAACAAAGTAACACATTTTTAGAAGTTACTTTATTAAAACATCTACAAATAAAGCAAGCAGTCGACAGACCTACATAGGAGAAAAAAAACTAAAAACAAAAAACAAACCTCTAAAAGGACTCCATATATTAGTGTAAAAATCTTTTCCCTCAAATATGTACACGTTATTATTTTAGAAAACCTTTGCTACAGAAGACCGTATCAAAAAACAGCAGTACAGATACAACCATTAGAACATAACACCTAGAATTCATGCGAAGACAGAAAAACTGAAATGGTACTATTATTTACTCTTTTTGTTGTAAAAAATAAACAAATAAAACATCTATTTTTAGTTTTGTATTAAAACAACGCAGATAAAGCAGTGTTAACCAGGGCTTCAAAGAACATTTCCTTGAATCTCATTACCACAGGCAACATTACAACCCCTTTAAAGGAGCACCAACCAATACTTTTTCTTGTAATTGATTTTTTCTCCCTATAATTTGGGATATTCCGATATTTCAAATACATCTCTATGTAAATACTGCTGTTGCTTGCCTGTACGTCATCACTTCCCGTGCTGTCTGTCAATCTCACTCCAATGGTCTGGCCAGCCACCTACAGCACAGGAAGTAATTGATTTCAGGATGTTCTGTTCAGTGGTCTGCTTCAGAAAATATTGATGGGAGTACAAAAATGTATAAAACACATTTTATAAATCATCCTTCTTAATCTATTCTTTGACAGAGCTGTTTCTGAAATCAGAGAAACATCACATAACACATTCTGTGGCTACTACCCTACCCAAATACTGCACCTGGTACCTAGGCGATTTATTTGATCAAGGGTGTCATCCATAGCTTTGAATGCTCATAGATTGTAGGGTTTGTCCAGCAGACAAGCATAGTAGTTTCTTATAAATTGGGACTTGCAAGAAAGTTGCTGTGCTAGCTATAGGTAAGAAAATGGATCATTTAAAGGCTTGGATCTTAATCTTTTTCTTAATTTTTTTATAAACACACCAGTTCCCTGGAAACGGACTGCCAGATGTTATCCCTCATTGTCGTGTCTTTATAGTTTTTGTGTCCTTTATTGTACAGCTCCGGGTATTTTGATTCTGCAAGAACGATCTTTTCTTCCACCATGGTTTACTGAAGGCGCGCAAGCTGTTCCTCATTGGTCAGTTCCCTAGCAGCCGCGCGACAAAAATCGACCCCCATCCTGTTTTTTTCGTATCGCTTCAGTTTTGCCTGTCGCACCGCAGGCAGTGTGAATGGCTTGTATCAAAAACACTTGTTTTATTTTTTTTGTTGTGGTGCGGTGTCGAGACATTCGCTTGTGGCATCGCGTCCAGTGGGTAGAGGCCTTTACAGGTAGGAAACACAACTCTGATTAAAAAAAATATAAAATCAAAATACAGAATGAATGAAAAGCTGTTTTCTGGGCTGAATATTTACAAGTACTGGCAGTCTAAAACAAGAAGGATGCTTCTCCCAAGAAGATGATCATGCAGTTTATACAGGCTTTGTGAAATGGAAATACCCTAATCAGATACTTATTATGAGTTATCCAGTCTGTAAGACTTGACTGCCTACTGGTCATGAGGAGATATAGGCAAACTTGGGAGGGACAGCAAAAAAAAACAACTGAATCAAGGGTGGGTGTGACTGAACATTTACAAAAACCCAGTTCAAGGTACCAGTTGTGAAATGTGATTGGATGTAGCTGGGGTGTCCAATCACAGACCTGGAGGGCCATTCCACTCCAGTTTGTTTAACAGGTAAAATGATATAATGAACTACTTCAGGGTCTGGATGGAGGTTTGAAATCAGTTCAATTACAACAGTTTAGAGCAGGGTTGGAACAAAGACCAGGAATGGAATAGCCAACTATGGCCAGCCCCGGGATACTGTATAATTAATGGTTACAAATATATAAGACTGTAGGGGTTTCTTAATTGAACAGTGGCTGATTTTAATACCACTAGATCACCAGGACTGGGGGAATCAGGAGCAGGAGAGTTAGAGTGTGAAGGTATTTAGATCCTCTATCGTTTAAGATTGTTAAAACAGATCTAGAGAGCGTGATTGTCTTCCGGGACCCTTAGAGAAATGAGACCCAGATCTGAATGGGTTCTCATCCTGGTCAAGCAAGCACAGGTTGAATCAGATTTCCATTAGAAGCAAACAATAAAAGGCTGTCAAGAAACACTGTTTTGCCTTCAGATGATGTGAAAAAAACCCGAACTGTTTAGAAATCCAGTGTTTAAACTCTGGGTCGAAGTAACAACTCCTTACAGTTACTTTTGCACCCTAAAAAAAAAAAAACCATTATGCTAAAGCAGAATAAAATCTGGGCTTGCTTTAGCAACCATGGCTTATAATTGAAGTCAGGCTGCAAAAGCTGTGCAGTGAGGCTTACCTCTTAGAGTCCAGAGTCCAGAGTCCAGAGTCCAGTGTCCAGTGTCCAGTGTGTGTCCAGGCTGTAAGTGCATTAGGCTGGGAGGATCTCTCCCTAAAAAACAATCCACTTCATTTGATTTTTGCTTCCTCTGCCACTCACAAAACAAAGTGTCCAAACAATGCATCTTAACCCCTATTTTCCTTCCACTAGACTTCCATATAGGGGAGTGTTTACCCACCTCGACATTGTACACTGTTTGTGTCCACCACCCAACCAGATTGAACCGCTCTGTGTGAGAGGTATTCCGTGTGATCTGAAACCACCCTGTACTTTAAAACCTTTGGGGTAACGCCTTCAGGAATTAAGAATTATAACTGCAATAAAGCTTATTTCAATCTGCCCTTTACACGGTTAATATGCCTTGCTTTTATTATGCCTGACCATCATGATCATACACTGAAGAGCCTTTTTTTGTCCACCTGAATTACCAAAAGCCCACATCAAGGTTTGAAAGTCCTCAACTTGTACATACAAAAGTCATCGAAGGCGCTGCTTTGTGAAGTCCATCTGATTTACAATAGCAATAAAGCCCGCATCAAGGTTTGCAAGACGCAGAAGGAATTGAAGATCCAGTTGAAAATGCCCCCCTACCGCCACCAGCACCAGTCTGTTGCAGAGAGAGCACCCTGCCGCACTGCCACCTCTAGATCAGATTAAAAGGAGGAGATGGGGGGACTCCCAGGACCCCAGGCCAGCCTGCAGAGCCCCGGGCCCCAGCTCCCTGCCTACACCATGTTCATAGCCTCTTCCAGGAGGAAACGCTGAATCTGCACAAACGAGGGGCGGTCCTTGGAGTCCCGACACCAGCAGCGCAGCATCAGGTCAAACAAGCCCTGGGGGCAGATCTCCGGCCGGGGCAGGTATATCTGGAGGAGAGAAGAAATAATCAGTCACCAGAATGAACAAGCTTTGGATATATACTTACTGCGCAAACAAGTTAGATAATGGCCTAAAGGCTACTAAAAAAAGAATACATTTTCTGACATGGTTGCACGTCACTCTGAACTACAGCTATATGATACTGCTGATATACAGTCCTTTGCTGGCTGATCCCCATTATTATTATTATTATTTATTTCTTAGCAGACGCCCTTATCCAGGGCGACTTACAATCGTAAGCATGTATTCTTGTAGCTAACCCAAAGGTGTTCTTAACATCAGTGTACAACAGCGGTACTCAGTTCTGGCCCTCGAGATCCATTCCAGTCTTGGTCTTTATTCCAAGCAGGTCCTAAATTAGTTAATTGCCTCAGCCTCAGGTTCAGTGAACTATTTTAGAAGTTGCTTGGAGTAAAACCCGGAACTGGACCAGCTTCTGAGGGCCAGGATTGAGTTCCACTGGAGTACAACACACAATGCAAAACACAATTCCCTGTGTTGAACTATTATACGTCTGGTAAAATGCTGGTCTGTTTAGCCAAGCTGCTAGGGGCGCAGTTTAAATATACTGTAGACGAGGGAAACTGCTACTTTTATTTGCAAAAAGTTCCAAACTTTTGAAAAATGCCGGTTGTCGGTTTGTCAAAGAAACCACAATCCTTCAATACTCAGAAGCTGATTCCACTTTAACAAGCGTTGATATGATTTTTTATCGTTTTAATTAGTACGGCTTTACCCTGCTTTTGTAAAGTAATGCAAATATCTACGGCGTTACACAGGCCAGTAAATGAAAAGTAACTGCTTTGGCGGTGTGAAGCAGGAGGAAGGTGAGCGATCGTTACCTGCTTGCCCTGGTCTCTGAAGAACTCCCCAGCGTTTTCTATCACCTGCTCGTCGGTCAGCCAGTTGTAGGGCTGCTCCTTACAGAGCAGCAGCATCTCCCACAGCGTCACACCGAACGCCCACACGTCACTCGCTGTCGTGAACTTCCCCTGGAGAAGAGCAGAGCAAAGACACTCAAATCCACGCAAGCAAGGAGAACGAGGTCTTAAGAAGCAAGCCGGGAACATTCATTCCTGAAAAGACCAAGCTAAACCAGATCTGGGTGTTTATTGTGAAGACAAAAAACCTACAAAAGTTAAGACATAGCTTTCAATTGGTCAACCAACTAAGAGTCAGTACTGTGTCAAAGTTGTCAAAGCTTTGATCCTAAATCTTCCACAGCTTCTGCTAAAGTGGCATGGAAATTGGATAGATAATAAGAGGTAAGGGAATAGATTTTAGCTTTAGTGTTTTAAAGGGGGCCCGGTGACAAGTTGCTAGTGGCTTTATGAAGTAAGGAAATCGATTTTAAAGCATTAGGTTAGCCTTTTTTTAAGCTTTTAATTGCCTTTGCCGATAGGTCTTTAAAGAATATCTCTTTAAAACACTCCCCTAATTAGATGTTAAATAGTGGAAAATAATACTTTATCTAGCTCAAATACCCCAGTATATACGATTAAAATCATTATGATGTAAAGAGCGAAAGGAAAATAATAAAAACAGGTGTAATTACAGAAAGCGAGATCACATTACAAAAATGAAATAAGTCATGCCTTGCTAGTACAGCAGTAAGATGGAGTCTGACGGTGCTAGTGCTAAACTAAATCTTTTATAAAGCCTGGATTTGTACAGTAGTTACCATGAGGATGCACTCCCAGGCCATCCAGCGTATCGGCAGCACGGCGCGGCCCTGGATGCGATAGTAGTCGCTGGTGTAGAGGTTGCGGCTCATCCCGAAGTCAGCGATCTTGATGGTGTCGCCCTCACCCACCAGGCAATTCCGAGTGGCCAGGTCTCGATGAACAAAGTTCAGGGAGGCCAGGTACTTCATCCCAGAGGCGATCTGGGAAGTCATGGAGATCAGAGTCGTGTAACTGCAGGAAAGAGGGGGAGAGGAGGGAGTGATGGAAAGGAGGGGGAGGGGGAGAGGGGGGAGAGGAGGAGAGGGAGGGGGAGAGGAGGAGGAGGGAGAGGGAGAGGGGGAGGGGGGAGAGGGGAGAGAAGTTCAGTATTGTAGGGACACAGAATGGCAAACATCTCCCTTTTTACTGACATCAATATAACCCACACACAGACCCTTTCCATTCTACTGCTATTTATATATTTATATATAATATATATGTGTGGTCCAGTTGTTAAAGAAAAGGGCTTGGAACCAGGAGGTCCCTGGTTCAAATCCCACCTCAGCCACTGACTCATTGTGTGATCCTGAGCAAGTCACTTAACCTCCTTGTGCTCCGTTTCGGGTGAGACGTAATTGTAAGTGACTCTGCAGCTGATGCATAGCTCACCCACCCTAGTCTCTGTAAGTCGCCTTGGATAAAGGCGTCTGCTAAATAAACAAATAATAATAATAATAATAATAATAATAATAATAATAATAATAATAATATATATATATATATATATATATATATATATATATATATATATATATATATATATAGCTATACTGTTAATATGTGATCAAATTCTATCTTCATTCTATGATGGAAACAATCTGTCTGTACTTGTTGTTTAGGGATTGACTGACGGCAGACAGATTGCTGACAGCGTTTACCTGAGTGCAGGGCGAGTGCTGTGTTGCAGACAGAGACGGTGCACTCACCTGATCGTCGGCATGCTGCTGGCACTGCTGGCTTTGTCCTGGAGCTGGCGCTGGCTCAGGAACTGGTTGAGGTCACCACTCTCCATGTACTCGGTGATCATGCACAGCGGGTCGTCCCGCACACACACACCCAGCAGCCTGATGATATTGGGGTCCTTCAGCCGGGACAGAATCTTCACCTCCTTCAGGAAATCATTCCTATGGATAGAGACCGGACTGTCTAAATGATGCATCTACACGGGTCTTTAAGTTCCAAATTACTGCTGCTTCTTTTGATGTCGAACCGTATCAATGAGGTAAAGATCAAGCAAGCCAATTTAAGTACATTTTACAGAGAGTACTATGCAAGGCAAATATAAGAGTTGGCACCACTCCAATTAAACTTGCATCATCTATGCACTAATTTACTTCTAAATCCAGAATTCTAAGTCCTTGTGTTACTTTTGCATCCCCTGCTTCACCCATTCCCTATTCCCTAGCCTTGCATCATTCTTGATTTAAATCAGCATCGACACACTTGCTTGATCCTGTGTATTTATTGGTACGGGAGAGTTGAAGTATCCCATTAAAGGTTGTATAAATGAGACAGGTGTGTCTCGACATACCTGGCATTCTTGGTGGCATCAGAACGCAGTATCTTGACAGCCACCAGCAGAGGGCGTCCTTTGCGGATATTAAAGGGAAACTCCAAGCTGACCAGGTCTTGTGGGCTGTCGATCTCGCACAGGTGCACCTGCATAGCAACACCACAGGGAGGCGTTGTATTACGACAGCGTTTATTATTAATAAAATACATGTTAGAAAAAGGGTATTTAGTTCCACTGTTTTCAGGTAAAATAAAAGGTTTAACCCTAATTACAAAAATCCAATCAATATATGCTGCGTTAATCCTCTACCTCACTATATATACTCACTGCATCTCACAGCACATGGTCACAGTTAGTGTGGCACTTGCCTCTCCGAACTGCCCCTCCCCAAGTTTCTCCTTGAAGGCGAGGTGTTCCCGTGGAAACTCCCCCACCCCAATGTCCTTGCCGGCCAGCGCGTCCACGGTTACCGCGGGAACAGCGTAGGTGTTGTTGCCGGTGACGCCCTGCAGGTTGATGATGTCAGCCTCTGCGTAATGAGGGACGCTGTTTGAGGAGCAGGGGGACATGCAAGGGGGCGGGGCTCCGCTGGGGAACCCGTAAGGGGGCGGGGCCTTCAACAGTTCCGGTTCCATGTAGCCGACTGCAAAACATAGACGCACCAGATTAGAAAAGGCAGAATTCAAACCATAGCACAAGTGCATTGGAATAGGAGGTGCATTAGGACAAGGGTAGTGTTACTGTATGACTCCATGTACACTAGGACAGGCTTTACAACTCGCACCCCAATGCATTCTGGTCAGTGTAGTCCTGCTTTGAAAAGTACCCGAAACAGTTCAAATACACCAGCGTGCATTGCAATGTGAGTTGAAAACCCTGAACTGTCCCAAAACTGTCCTAGTGTACATAGAGTCATACAGTAACACTAAACCAGGGGCATAACGTCAAAGCATTTACTGATATTTTTTGAGTGGAGAAAACAAAACAAAAAAAACAGAGGATTTTAATAGATGTTTGGTCCTAGTTTAGTAAACTTTCTGATCAAAAGTGTTATGGTAATAAAGTGCTTTTTCATTGTCCCTTTGCTCCAGGACCCAGGCAATGCACTATGTATTTCAAATCCCCCAAACAAACTTCACTTACTCAGTATCCATCCCTGTATACCGTACCTTTTTTGTTTGTTTCTACAAAACATTGTATAAGTGTATCATGAAGCCTGAAGCTGCAGCGTGAAACCAATAAATCAGAAAGCAAGACCGGAGGAGAAGGAAGGGAAGCATTGGTTAGGCATTCATAAGAAGTAAAGAAATCGATGCAGATCAGAGAAGTTGGCAATTTCTCTCATTCGTGGTGGAAGCAAGGAAGCTGAAAGGAGACATGAAGAATGATTCTGCAGAAGGGAGGAAGTCGATGTGAGGCAATACAGTCAGAAGGTTATTAAATATCTCCACACAGCTTTTATAGACAGATGAAGCACAGGGGACGCAGCGACACCTGCATTTACGAATCCTGACAATTCCTCACAGGTACTCTGATGCAGGCGTGTATAGTTGTTTGCAGCCCACCAAATGGTTCTTCAGTGGTGAATACATGGATTCACAGATGGCATCAATTCACACTTCCCCCATCTGATGGAAGTTTAGCCTTCTAACAAATAAATAATGACCTGCATATGTATGATATTGTGAGATGCACAGCACGATACTGATCATATTCTGATCTGAATATCATTGCACACCCAGTGCACCTAAAGAATAAGTCAACCGCCGCTGAGTTTAATTATCATGAGCTGCATCTCATAATACACACAGCTGCACACCGCAATACAACTATTGCAAGCTGCACTCCCTGTGTCCCCCACAGGTATCATACAAGATGCACAGCACGACACTGCTCAATGCTGTGGTCCGCATACCGTGGCACCCCCAGGGAAGCAGTGCTAAAAGCCCCAGTCCGCCACTGCCCCCTCTGTATCGGCAGCCTTACCGTCAGTGTTGATTGGCTTGGCCTGCCCTCCCGGTTTGCCTGCTGGGGGTTGGGGTGAGTTTGCGGACAGTAAGAGGTGATAGGCTGGGTTGTTTAAGAGCAGAGCTGTGGGAGAGGAGCAGACAAACCAGGGAATCAGAACAGACAGGCATGCACACAGAGGGGGGAGGGGAGGGGACCCCTGATGCAGGTGGTTATTGACACAATCCGCACTCACGTTAACATGGCTAGACAGCCGTTAGGTCTGTCTGCTGCTTTACAACAGAGGAATGAAACCAAACGATGGGGAAACAAGATACACGCGTCTATAGCTACGGCCAAAAGGTTTTGCAGCATTGCCCTATAGAATGAGCTAATTTTGTTCATAAAGGTCGAATGAAACCTGCTGAATAATATATTGAATTACATACCGCGTTGTAGTTTTCCCTCCATATACTTAAAAATGGATCAAAAATTACATGAAACACTGTACCACTATTATGGCTTCCGGTAGACTTTTGCGATATCATTTTGTAGTTTATTTGGTTGCATGATGTTAAATAAAATATCTAAATTATGTTCATATACTTTCTTTTTCAAATGAACGTCTCAATCCTAAACTTCCAGGTGATGCAAAACATTTGGCCGAAGCTGTAAATTAGAGTTACTTTCAAATTAACGTTATCACCTCTTGTTACAAATGGTCTCCATTTAATGGGCATGCTTAGCAAATAAAATTGTCTTATTTAAAACTGCTACTTGACCTGTTAATAATACCAGCAACATTATCACCCCCTCCTTCAGTAATTTCATCTACCTGTTTTTTTTACCTTTCTTTCAGTGTCTGCTTTGTCAAAGAGCACGACTCTTTCTTTAGTAATGTGTGAGTTTATTATACACACACATTTCCCTGCTTACTGTCAGTTTAACACACGTGTGAATTTATTAACTATTACAAATTAACATTGTCTTCAAGATATCTTTAAACAAATTGAAACCCACTGCACTGCTACTGTATTCAAGCCGAGTCATATTTCTTAGACTTCCCATGCCCAAAACCACATGCAGTTAACACAGATGGCACACACACGTAAAATACACACGGTACAATAACTGCTAAACAGACACTACTATAAAAACAATCAAGTAACAGACATGTGGATTCCTATCCCATCAGCATCTTATGATATAACTTATTATTATTATTAATTAGTCATTTACCAAAGACTTTACCCTAGGGGACTAGGGGGTGAACTATGCATCAACAGCTGCTGCTGCAGAGTCACTTACAATAGGACCTCGGTTTTACGTCTCATCCGAAGGACGGAACACGAGGAGGTTAGGACGTGTGGGATGAAAACACGCAGAGAGGAGCTTTGAAATCCAGGGCATACCCTGACTTGATTCTGTAATGAGCTCTGGTAGGTGACTGTGTTGAGGAACATAAAGGCAGGGCTGTCTCAAGGCTTACATGTTTGCCTACAGTAGCGTGCAAACATATTAGAACACCCTGTCATTTATATCCTTTATATACCTACCTGAATTAAAACCGCTGGGTGAGAGAATTTTCGTTTAGCAATCAGCACTATAGAAACAATAGGCACTTATGCATGAAAATGTTAGACCACTTTGTACTTTACATTAGGCACATTAAACCACTTCTAAAAAGTCTCATGCATTTTACCATTTGTGGCTATGTGTTTGTTTTCTCCTACTATTTTAAATGCATGTGTGGCCGATTAAAGTCATCAATTAAATAACATTATTTTGACAATTTTCCGTTCCATTGGTTTGATTTTATCTGCACAACAAATCAAAACTACAGAAGCAATGGGGTGTTCTAAGGAAGTTGCACACCACTGTATGTGTTCAGATCAGGCATGCAGGGAATAGTTCAATGGTAAGCAGTAGTAGTAGCAATATGAATTAAACTGAATCTTGTACACGTTTTAAAAGTGTAGGCAAGATACTTCATGTTGGTCTGCTCTGCAAGTTGCTCAGCTTGTTTAGCTTGGCAGACAGAGTGCTGGTCTCTGTACCTGCAGAATGGGGTTCGACCAGCTCAAAATTGTGTTAAGGATGCTGACAAACATTCCTAGCAATTCTGTAAATTTACTGCAACAGGTTTTATAATGTGACAGTCTCATCCTTTATTAAACCATGTAGTACCAACTGAGAAAACCTTCTACTAACTGTTGTGACCTGGGAAAGAAGAAAGGGGAAAAGATCATTTTTATTTTCAGAATTACCAACACCGCTGCAACACCTGGTTTTCCATGGAGGTCCCCCATCCAAACCCTAACCAGGTGTTAGCATGCTTAGCATCTGAGATCTAACCAGACAAAAATCCAAGACTGCATATTAGTTCTCTTGAGGTCTGACCGGATTAGGCTGTGGGCTGTGGTTCCTGTCTGCCAGTCTCTTACCCGAGCTGTCAGTGGTGAGCACGGACTCTGGCCTCTTGCGCACCAGAGCGCTGGGCTCCTGGTACTCAGCCTCGTACGACGGCCCCTGCTCCCCCTCGCACGGCTGGATGCGCTCGTATCGGTTGGCGTAGCGGGCAGCGCTCAGGGGATTCTGGGTATTGTTGATGACCACAGTTTCGTTTGGAACTGAAAGGTGGACCCGCAAGTCATCATCCGAGATTCGCCTCTGAGCCTGTGTGACATCAAGAGTGATGTTGTAAAATCGGCATCATGAAAAACGATCTGAGCGCTGTTCGAGGATGAAGAAATTGATGAACTGCAGAAATATATTATGACTTCCAGTGTTCAGTTGCTTCCTGTATTGTAAGATCAGGCCAATTCTCGTGTGACAGAATCTGACAGGACTACAACAACGGGGCTGTATAAACAGCACGGATGAAGGAAACTTTTAGCTCATTAAAGCAAGGTTTGCAAGTGCAGGTAATTTGCCTGTACTGGGTGTTTTCTTATGCATATATAAAAGCACTGTAATGTAAAATGAGATACTGTCTTTATTACAGAACATCGCTGTCAAGACCGAAATCTAAAATGAACACTAACGTCATTTTTTTTTTTTTTTTTAATTCTGGTAACTGCAGTTGGTGAACTATTACAGATGTTGAAAAAGTTTCATTTGTAGGCGCTGAACACAGGGAAGCACTGGCTTAATGAGGGTGTATTAACTCGCTCTCATCGCTGTTGGAGAGGGGTTCCAAACATCTGGCAAATCTAATTTAAAATGGGAGAGCAAATTGTGATGTATTACTGGTCAAATTCTACCCTGCTATATTAGGTAAGTCAATCCAACATCGGGGGCTGTGTGAAACCAGCAGAGCATCAACATGTGAGACTACGCTACACACCTTGCCCAGTATCTTTTTCCAGTACTGTCTCCACAGAATGATGACGATGACAATCAAAAGCAGCAGGATGATGGCTACCAGGCAGCCAACCAGAATGGAGGTGTGGCTGTTGTCGTCCTTGGCAACGGGAAGCCCCGCCTTCGGGGTGAGCATCGCCCAGTCTTCCTCTGAGCAGGAAAACAACAAAAGAGAATTAGATGTTTGCAAAGTAAAGTAAAAAGGATGAGAATAGTTATAGAAGCATCGGTGAAGCATGTATCGCCAACGGTTTCTGAGATATGGTGAGTAGAAAAAAACGAATGGCCACAAAACAGTTTTTTTTTCTTCTTTTGGACACATCACCCCTAATCGAAAGGTGACTTGAGAAAAGCAAACAATACAGACGTGAACTGAATTTGAAAGAAATACTTTCAAAGAATTAAAAGTCACATGACAGCCCTGTTCAGTCAGAGGTCAAATTCAAGGTCACTGTCACATTTTTCCTGATGGATTTGTTTTTTTTTACTGTTAGTGTCTTAAAGGGTTTGGTATTTATCACCTGGAGACCACATCACATGACCACAATTTGCCATATTATGTCAAAGGTCAAAGTAAAGAGCATCTCAAGTGTTTTCCTGCAAGTAATGGCATTGCTGCTTGAAAACTGTATGTAACTTATGTCATTTAAAACATTTTGAAATTAAAGTTATGTTGGTGAGTCAGTAGGGGGCGCTCTTTCCCTAACTAAACTGATGCAGAGTAAATGAACCAGGTTTACAAGCTTACCTTCCACTGTGCTGTTGAGAGTCATATCCCCCATGCCCGACAGCCTCCCTAGAGGGATTGGGAGTTCAAACAAAAATAATTGTTTTAGAATCAGGATCGAAGTACATTCAAGTACAACTGTAGGGGAAAAAAAGACTTAGAACAACTGTAGTGAAATCAACAGGTGTCAAAAAACACAGTGCCTCTTGAAACCGCATGCAGTGCGATGAATGTTGGCTGTGTCTCTGTTTATACAGAGACTGGGAGTTTTAAAAGACAGTTTATCTGTATTCACCTCCCAGCGTTGTGCGGTTGGTGGTGGTGTTGGTGGCAGGGCTTGGTCTTGGGCTTGAGATCGGGGTCTCCACTTTGGGGCTGGTGCCTGGCATCACACTGGGAGCAGGGAGGGCTGGATTGGGGGGTTCTTTCACAGGTGGGGTCTCCCCTCCAATGTCTGAAGCAGAAAGACAAAATGGGGGCGGCAGCCCTTTAGATCAGTCAGACACACGTACACGTTTGTTCATAGCAGGGCTGCCAACACACGGCTCAAGAACCATATACGACTCACAGAGCTCTGCAATACTCCACACTTCTGTTTGAGAAGTGATCTCATTCAACGCTCTCAATGGGTTTGAAATGAATACAAGGGCGATCGGTAGTCTTTAGAACAAGCAAATACATGCACAGACAACAAAAAAAACTTGAGGTGTTTAAACATGATAAATGTTAAACAGGCACAGACATACTGAATCTGTGTCTCAGTGCAGTTTAGTTAAACCTTTTTTTTATTTTTTTAATCTCTTAGTTACAAATCTATAGTGGAAAATTACTGTCCCTGAGGAGGGAGCTAGTGTCCGACAGGGGCTTATATTGCCTGAAGCCAAAGGAAGCTCTTGTAGAATGTGGATCAGGTCTTCAGGCTCATATTTCTCCATGACTTCTCTATAATCTGTCACGTGATGGTGGTTTAACCAATCACAAAGACGGACAGCTCTGGTTTCAGGTGTTTACAAGGACTTTACATTGTGCCATGAAGTGTAGATTTACTAAAGTCTGCTACACTACTGCAGGCAGACTGAACAAAGCGCGTTACATGCAGACGCACACACACACGCACACACACGCACAGATGGCAGTCAGCCCTGTACCCGTGATGAAGGAGATCTCGCTGATGAGCAGCCAGCTGTCAGAGAAGTAGAACTTGCAGCGCATCATCTGTCCGCTCCTCCCCTCCAGGGGCACGGGCACGGTGCGAGCACCGGGGTCCCGCACGTCCGCCTCCACCTCCACGCTGACCGGCTCCGGCTCCCACTGCCTCAGCAGGTCCGGCTTGAAGAGGCACGACACGCTGCGGAAGATCTTCACTGCCTGCTGGTACCGGTTATTGCAGTGAACCTGAGGATAGAGGAACGGTCAGTCAGCACAGAGCCACAGATATTACAGAGCATCACGAGGATCATGATACAGGCTTGCTATAAAAGCACACAGCTTTATTAGACTTAAGGGGATTTGGCAATGGGAAAATGTCCCAAAAGTTTTGCATCACCAAGAAAGATGAATGAATAAAAAACACCAGATACAATATCAGTATTGATATGTTGTGAATGTACACTATTGAATTGCAGTATCACATTCTTTCTCCCATCCCGGGTGCTGTGCTCTGACCTGCATGCTTTGAAAGGTGCGTCTCTCCTGGAACTCAAACTCCATCTCCACGAAGCCCACCCCTGCCGCCTCCCGGTTCCACCCCACATAGTCATAGCCAGGCCAGACTCGCAGCTCCCGGGCCTCCGTGAAATCATCCAGCCCCAGCACCCCATCGGACAGCTGCCCCAGCCCTCCGTACTGCAGCCTGGGGAAGAGAGCGCAGGGGGATGGGAGAGGATGAAGGAGAGATGGGGGTAAGAGAGAGGAGGGGGAGGGGGGAGAGGATGGAGGAGAGAGGGAGGGAGAAATAGGAGGGGAAGGAAAGGGATGGAGGATAAGGAGGGACGGAGGGGAGAAGCAGGATGGGAGAGAAAGGAGGGGGGGGGGGGGGGGGGAGACAAGAGCAGTGCGAGAGATTAGTGGTACCTCAAAATGTTATCTATTTATCTAGGTATGACAAGCGACCAGCTCCAAACACTGCCATATGTAAACATCTACTGTAATGGCTCCTCTTAATATAAAAAACATGGATACAAAATATTTATTTTGCCCGTTAACCCTACATAGAGCAAGACACCCAGCTCAGTGCAGAGGTATCCCAAATGTTATCCTTTCACTCCCAATGGACAATGACGAGGTGGGATATTTCTTCTTTATTTCTTTCCCCTAAAACTGGTTTCTGTAACAGTGACAATCCAAAACAATGGGTGCACTGGTCTTCAGAGTCTCCACTGCAGAAATGCAGTTGCTTACCCAGCATCTATGTTTCCATCATAGGTCGAGTCGTTCAGGTAGACAGGGCCAGCTGGAAGATTCATAACGTGGCTGATTGGAGAAGTGTAGGCTTTCAGTCCATCTGCAACAGCACAAGACAAGTCATCAGGATGAAACACCAACAGGAAAAACAAGAGAATGGAAATAAATAGTGTGAGAAAGACCATTTCCCCTTTAAAGCAGTAACCAGGATTTTAATATCAAATCCACAGATCGCACTGTACTGTATTGTATTGCATTCCACTGTATTGTATTGTACTGTATCGCACTGTACTGTATTGTAGTGCATCCCACTGTATTGTATTGTATTGTACTGTATCATACTGTATTGCATACTGCATCTCACTGTGTTGTATCGCACTGTACTGTATCGCTGTATTGTAACAGCAGCAGGAGAGGTGTGTCTGGGTTTGCTTGCTGACCTGTCCATTCACAGCCGTACAGCTCGACTCGCAGACACACGCTCATCACCCGGTCCGCCATGGGGTAGAAGCGAACGTAGCGCGCGATGATGGGGGGGCCCAAGTCCTTCAGAACTATGTCGTACGTGTTCACGTTCCCAGACACCACCTGAGGAGGACCAGCACACAGTCGTTTCAGATTTCTCAAGGACTGGAGAGGACAGTCAACCTGGTGCTGGTTTATAAGAACTGTTGAGAGTTTGTTACTGAATGATGAGGCGTTGTGTGTAACAGCAATCTGAGAAATCAATCAACCTCCTGCTACTAAATCTCCAGCTGTGGCCAAACGTTTTGCAACAGCCTACAGAACTCACTTATTTTGCTTCATGAAGTCGAATGAAACCTGCTGAATAATGTTACGCTAACATGTTGAATCACATACCGCTTTGTAGTTTTCCAGATACTCAACGAAAAAACTGACACAAATTGGAAAATGTGACATTTCGAAATCTAACATTAAATACTGTGCTACTATTATGGCTTCCGGAAGACTTTTGCGATTTCATTTTGTAGTTTCTTTGATTACATGATGTTAAATAAAAGATCTAAATTATGTTCAGATAGTTTAAAAAAAAAAAATCCTAAAATTCTAGGTGATGCAAAACTTTTGGCCATTAGCTGTACACTGAACCGATCAGACCTATTATCAGAGTTATCCAATCGGTATTAAGAAGTGACATAAAATCCCTTGCAGCAATACAAATGTATGAATAACATGAACAAAACACATCATCATGACATACATCTACCGTATGCAGAGTTTACAGTCAGACAGACAGGTGTCCTTAGATTATGTTACTTTCAACAACCAAGTCTCAACACAGCTGAATAAACACGGCTTTAGATTCATAGAAAATATGCTTATTGACTGATAGGTCATCTCCACAATCCCCCAGATTCTTTCAATAGCTTGTGCTACAGCAGACACATTTGACTTCTCTACTAAGTTTAAGCCCTTATTTGTAAGAAGGCCCTGGAAAGCTCAATTCAGTATTTAAGGACCAGGCTGGAACAATGGAATGAATAGAATGAGCCACATGCGAGTCCCACTGTTTTAAATGCAAGCTATTTTGAAGAATGAAAAATAATGGTTCTGCTCCCTCTTCAATGGAAGCAGGGAGTTTTGAGACGGTCCCTTACGTAGTTGTTCCACCGGTCTCTCCAGGTGATCCACGTGCGTCCGTTCCGGCTGTAGAATAGCCGGTAGGCGCGGGCGAACTCGTTGCCGTGGCCGTCGGCGTGGCGACCCTGCGTGGCAACCAGAGTGACAAAGTGCAGTCTCTTCAGATCTACCTGCAGGAACTCTGCGTTATTGGGGTATACCGGGCCTGCCGGACACCAAGCACCATCCCCATTTCCCAAAGACAGCCTGGGCAGGAAAGAAAGAAACAGAGGGGGAAATAAGACTAAGCCATGGCCTCGCTGCTTCTCTCCCTCCCAGTCCCTCAGCTCTACCCAAAAGTCCACACTGCCTCCCTCTTTCCCAGGCCCTCAGTTCTAACCCCTGGGTCACGCTGCTTCCCTTTCCCCCAGTCCCACAGCTCTAACACCACACTTCTTCCATCCAGTCCAGTCCCTGCTCCAACCACTAAGCCCCCTTTGCTTCCATCCTACCTTTACTTGCTGTCCCATCATGATGGTCTCTTTGAAACGGACTTATCGGGACGGTGAAGCTTTCCTTCCTATGTATATTTTGTACACAGTGTATTTGAATAACCAAGGAGGTTTGGTGTTCCAGTGGTTAAAGAAAAGGGCTTAATACCAGGAGATTCCAGGTTCAAATCCCAGCTCAGCCACCGACTCACTGTGTGCGACCCTGAGCAAGTCACTTAACTTGTGCTCCGTCCTTCGGATGAGAAGTAAAACAAACGAGGTCCTATTGTAAGTGACCCTGCAGCAGCAGTTGATGCATAGTTCACTCCCTCTTCTCTGTACGTCGCTTTGGATAAAGGGGTCTGCTAAATGACTAATTCATGATAAATAACAGTCTTTCTTTGTCTTGTAACCCCGCTCCTTGCTTACCGGCCGTGTTTAGCTGCAGTGGAGTCAGACCAGGAGCTGGTGGCTACAATATCTTCATCGCGGATCGTTCCGTCCTCCATACCCAGCGCATAGCGACACAGAGCTGGGGAATAAAAGCAGCAGCGAGGGTCAGTGAGAAGAAAGACGCAGGTCCAAACATTACAGGATCTACACCTGTTAACACTGCTTCAAATCAAAGGAAAAATTGATTCGATATAATTACTAAAAACAAAAAACAAGCATTACAGTAATATAAAACATACCGGAACTTTGAGCATGCAAAAATAGAAGCGTGAAATGCAAACTGAAAGCACACCTCCACATACCATATTGATACTCTCAATAACTTCAGCTAAAGAATGTCTTAGCCAGTTTTATCAAAGCGTGTTGTCCAGATGTATGTACAAATGTGCTTGTAACATACAGACAGGCAGGCAACCATACACAATTGAACTAGGAACTTGAAAACTGGCTCCGTGAATAGTTAGGAGGATTAACCTTGTCTCATTATTGGTAAGGAGGTAGCTTTCTCCAATTACAGGCTTGGCTGTGCTTGAATAGATCAGCGCGGTTCATCCACTGTATGTGTATTCAACACAACAACACTGGTGCCTATTTCTATATGCGTTCGTTTTCTCAAATTTTTAAAAATCCCGATAAACAATGCATGTTATTCCGATCAGGATAACTGGGTGTTGCAGGGTTAAAAGAATATGTTGGATGACGGCAAGCCCCAGGAATGTATTGTGCTTCTCACTGTGTGCCAGTTGCTGAGTGAAAGAATAGGAGAGAGAGAGAGAGAGAGAGAGAGAGAGAGAGAGAGAGAGAGAGAGAGAGAGAGAGAGAGAGAGAGAGAGAGAGAGAGCGAGAGAGAGAGAGAGAGAGGAGAGAGAGAGAGGAGAGAGAGAGAGAGAGAGAGAGAGAGAGAGGAGAGAAGAGAGAGAGAGAGGGGACAGGTGCCTTTACTTCACTACTGGCAAGACAGATTGTGCTCTCTCTAACTCTCTCTCTCTCTCTGAGAGGGAGGTGGAGCCTGACATATGTGCATTTAAAGCTGCAGGGATGGAAATAAGACTTACATTGCATAGCAGTTTCACCCATTCCAGTTTTAATACGAGGCTGATTAGCCGCAGTGTACAGCAATGGCCAAAAGTTTTGCATCACCCCTATAGAATTAACACATTTTGCTTCATGAAGTCGAATGAAACCTGCTGAATTATGTTACGTTAACAGATTGAATTGCATACCGCTTGCAGTTTTCCATATACTTAATGAAAAAAAAAAAAGACAAATGGAAAAACGTGACATTTCAAATTTAACATGAAATACTGTACTACTATTATGGCTTCCGGTAGACTTTTGCAATATTGTTTTGTAGTTTCCTTAAAATTACATGATGTTAAATAAAATATATAAATTGACCAACATACATATTTCTTTTGATTTTATAAATATGTCTCAATCCTAAAATTCTAGGTGATGCTAAAGGTTTTGGCCATAGCTGTAGGCGAGTCATTGCATTTCATAATCGCTTGCCCTGTGCCACGGTTGCTTTGCCTCACCTGGGTTGAAGTGTCCGTCTGGCTCCACAGCAGCTGCCCCAGCAATCAGCAGGTAGAGAAGCCTCAGGAATCCCATCGCAGCAAGGTAGGGTAGTCACTTCCACAATCCAGGCATATCTGCAGAGCAAACCAGACAGCCAGGGTCAGATCTCTCAGTTAAAAAAAAAAAAAGGTCCTGACGGTTTTTAATAAAACAGATTGAGAAAATGAAGTGCTGTTAAGAAGAGGATTTCAAATCTTTGTAGAGAAGAAGTCAAGTTTGGATTGTCAGCCACCTCACAAAGTAATAAAACGGTAATGTTTTAGGTCTAGCAAGCAATTGTGAGGAAAATGAGTCAGAAGCAGGTATTAGGGGAAAACAGAAAAACAGGAAAAACAGACTGGTGGGCAAACAGGACCACACAAGGGTTGGCTAACTGATAAGAAAGGTTTCTGATTGATTTGAAAACAATACCTGTCAAATAACAAAACATCTTTAGGAGGATTTTATGACAAGTACGGTACAAGCGAGTGTTTAATTCTTAAAATAAATAAACACATAAAAAGCGAGGTACATGTCGACATTGCATTGCGCACTATGAGTATAGCTGTAAATCTTGCAAAGACTACTGATGAAAGATTATCGCATCTGTGTGGATGATAACTCCGATACAATTACTATGCACCCGATAGGCTTCATGACAAACACTGTGAGCACAGCCTATTCCCAGTGTGCACATGGAAAGATGTAACTGACACAGAGAGGTTTCTCTAGACAGATTTGTTTACTTTCAATACCTCTTATATCCACTTGCACTCTCAATATCTTGTGGAAAACAAGAAATATTGAAATCAAGTATTTTCACATCTGGATAAGCGGTTCTCTAGATCAGAATTTCCCCAATCCTGGCCCTTGGGGACCCCCTGTGTCTGCTGACTTTCATTCTAGCAGAGTTCTCAATTACTTAATCAGACCATCAATTAAACTAATCATGTGCTTAATTAGACCTTTTTAATTGTTCTCAGCGTCTAAAAAGTTGTCGATTTTAAGTTACTTATAAAATGCTTTGTGCTTTAATTAGGCATCTTAAACAACTTCTAGAAAGTCTCCTGCATTTTACCATGTGTTCCTATTCTCTTACTATTTAATTAATTGCATGCCTATAAAGTGATCAGTTAAATTAGACAATCACTACTTTGCTTATATAAAAAATAAAAAGTGTTTTGATTTCATATGCACAACAAATCAAACCAGAGACATTTCCACTGGAGGATATATATATCAACCGAAGCCCCTCAAATTGCTTTTAACAGTTATAGAAATGCACACCATGAACAGAGAGCTTCATTGAAAGAAGTTTCAATTATGGCCCTGGAGTCTCAGCTCCTGTCTGAATGGGCTCTATTTACTGTACAACCGCCTCCTCTGCTATTAAATAAGCAGACTCACCTATAGGGGGCAGTGGTTGATATCCGTAACAGTATATGAATCAGATCCTGCAATGTCTTTATTCACACACTGCCAGTAACTATTCTCTCTTTAACAAAGTATGCTGTTGTTCTCCGCTGTTGTATCGGCAATCTATTTCCTAGTTGACTCACAGATGGAGCCAGATTCCTTGGAAAAGCAGTCTGCGTGTTAATGCTGAGCAACATTTCCTTCCATTGTCTTGTTCGCCCCCCCCCCCCCCCCGGTCTCCCTCGCTACGCAGTTCAGAACAAATTCAAGTTTATCCATTTAAACAGGTTAAAAACATGCATTCTCATTCACAACATCGCAAGAGCTGCCACAAGCTCACTTTTTCCTTTAAGAAGGCTGTTATCTCCCAGACCCATGTTTAAACATTACCTTTGTAGGTGTTTCTAGTTACAGGTCATCAGTTTACAAAAGGAAAGAAAATATATATAACTAAAAGGAATAGAAATGCAGTGGACTTTGTTGATTAAATCCATTGATCTGTGTCTTTAGGGGTTTTTTTCTACTTGTTTTAGGTTGTGAGAGTTGACGTTCATGCTACATTGGTTTCTTTAAAGATTAATTATTATTATTATTATTATTATTATTATTATTATGTATACAAATATGTTACCTACATGCCAACGATCTAGAATACTTGCCTGCATTTTCCATTTAATTTAGTTACTGACAAATGATTGTGTAGCTGTTTTTAATTTGTGTATCTATTTAACTATAGGGGATGGGTTCTTTACACCCTACATCAACATCACGTATTAGTATTTATTTATGTTTAAATTATTTCACTCATAACGACTTCCACAACTGTATATCTTTGTAACCAGTAAGGCTGTAGTGCAGAGTCAGCCAGCTGCAGACGAATATTTCAAGTGGGAACGATTCTTCTCGCGTACGTGCGAGTGTGCAGAGAGAACAGAGGCCCTTTCTCCGAGACATGCCAGCGCCTGAAGAGAGAAAGTGTTTGCAAAGAAGCCTCCCGCATCACCAGCTAAGGAGGCCAAATCGTTCCAACACTGAGGTCCAGTCTCTGAGAAGTGCAGAAAGCAGACGTGCTAGCTGTCTGTGGACTGCTCTTCACTTGTCATTCTGAAGCGATCTCCTAAGAGCACTGAGCAGATGATCTATTGGGAAGAGTGGCAAAAAACACCCATCAGACGTGCAAAATGCTTTACATCCTGTGAGGTTATATCTCATTTTAATAAAGATGCACTGAATGCGTGTTCGTGCTTATGACTTTTGTTATTTTCTTTGACTACTTAATATTAACAGTCATGAATAGCCTAAGTGTTTTATTAATGAGTTAACAATTTATTAAGGCAGTGAAATAATTGATTTAGTATATGAAACCATAGGGTACAGCCTATGTAATAAAGGCAAGACAAATGCATAACAATTCAAGTAAAAGACTGGAAGGATCATTCTTACTGTTCTTACAACAGCTGTCTGACTCAGCTCAGGAAAGAGAGTGAGTTTCAGCTTGGGTCACAGAGGGGAGAGAGGAAGAGAGGAGATGGATATTAGTCAGATTTGTCAAGATTTGTAATTCCCCGGGAATGACTCCTAGTGACTCAAGAGGCAGTCGTCGCTGTAACTTTCACTCCCCAGCACCGTCAAACCGTCAAACGACATTCCTGTCTGCTCATAAGGGAAGTGTAGTTGAACATAAACACCAAATCTGACATTGTACACACCTCAGAACTTTCCAACTACATTTATTTCGTATTTAAATTTTAGGTTTTAGACTATTTTACTGTAATTATTCTATTTCTACAAAACTAGCTTTTTATCCGCTGCGTTTTTCTAACTTTACAATTAAAACCGCATTTTTAAACGTCTGTTTTTTTTTTTTATCAAATTCTGTATTAGACTGTTTTTTAACTGAATGAACGGGACGCTGAGCCTAATAAACAAAGAGAGAGGTGTGCTTGCTGGCAGGCTGTTTGTTTAGTGAGAGAGGGGAAGGGGTTTAAACAGCTGAGAGGGCAGCTGCTGGCTGGGGACCAGAGAGAGAACAGACAAGGGATTCACTGCAGCCTCAGCTCACAGTCTACAGAGCAGAGACCCCAAGCCAGCCAGCAGGCAGTCAGGCAGCCTCCATCCCTCCCTGACAGACTAGTCTGAGAACCTGCTTGTGTTTGTCAGGGAGAGCCGCTCAAGACCTGAGCAGGACTGGACTGGAGCTCACAGACAGGGGCTAGTCCTGAAAGCATGCAGATCATAACATTTCCTGTGCTCACGCCTGTAAGGGACCGCCATTTTATTGGCCCTATTTTTTAAACAAATCTAAAAAGGCAAAAGACACATTTCAAAAGGCCTGAATAAAATGAAAAAGCGATGGTGCTGGCCCTAGTCATAATCTGTATTTATTCCTGAGCAGCACACTTGTTGCAAGTAATTTCTTATTAGTTTTATTAGTTAGTTCAAATTATTTTATTCCTTATTACCTCCATAACTTCAATGCAAATTCTAAAGCAAAACTCATTCTATTCCAAAACTTTAAGACATTAGCCAAAATGCTTGTCTACACGATAGATACACGGTTTTACATATTAGCTATCGTGTTATGTACAAAAAAAAAAAAACAAGCATTGTTGACGCTGCCTTTTCTTGGTCACAACTAGGGTCCTGTTTTGATTTTTTTTTTCGGATACTTGCAATCCTGCGAGATGTTGCAGCTAATCAAGTTTCAGCAGTGTGCTTCAGAAACGTCGATTAAGAAGTAGCGGTAAGTATAAGCCATATAAAATACATCAAAAACATTATCAAATTCATGTTGAAAAGGACGGGAGCTCCTGTGATGTGCAATGAAAAGGTTAATAACTAAAACAATGGCAAGACTTCACTTTTAACGTCCCTGGATATTATTTTACAGTCAAACCGATTACTGTGGCACACTGCAGCTTTAAATGCTGCCCTTACGTTATTCCATTACTATGCGGCCCAAAACTGGCACAGCTAAGTGTTTCGTGCCACTCATTACTTCATGCAGAAGCGTTTCCATGTCTGTTCTTGAGACAGAGAAGACAGGCAAGCTGGAGGAGTGCAGCACATCATCTGAAGGACTGCAGGGTAGCAGCTATCCGACACACAGGATCTGTATCGCACACTTGGTGCACTTGGGAGGCTTGGAGGTCCAGTGGTTAGAGAAAGAGGGCTTATTGGAAGTGACTTCACAGCAGCAGTTGTTGATGCATAGTTCACCCCCTATTCTCTGCAAGTCGCTTTGGATAAAAGTGTCTGCTAAATGACTAATTCATAATAATAATAATAATAATAAAAATAATAATAATAATATCTCACACTTGGCAGGTATTCTGTTTTTTGAATGCCTCATTTATGTGTTGCAATGGGGCAGCAGTGTGGAGTAGTGGTTAGGGCTCTGGACTCTTGACCGGAGGGTCGTGGGTGAAATCCCACGTGGGGGACACTGCTGCTGCACCCTTTACCTAGATTGCTCCAGTAAAAACCCAACTGTATAAATGGGTAATTGTATGTAAAAAAATAATGTAATTATATGTAAAAATAATGATATCTTGTAACAATTGTAAGCCCGCCCTGGATAAGGGCGTCTGCTAATAAATAAATAATAATAATAATAATAATAATAATAATAATAATGTGTTGCAATGTGTTTTTAGCAGCAGTGGCAATGTGGCACTTGTTATCACGCGCATTACCCATAAAATGACTCAGAATCTGGAATTTAACAAACTATCAGATTTTACATTAACGGGTACAACATATTGGTGCGGTGCACAGAAACAGGCCGCTTTGACACTTTCTGTGCCAGTCACACATTCTTTCACATACAAGAAATGGAACATGTCATCATTTGTTGTGAGGCAGGCTACGGCTCACACAGCTAATTACAGCCGTCCAGTAGCAGTTGCAAGCCGAGCTGTGTCTGATGAATTAGAGCCTGGAATGGCTTAAGCCACCCTGTGCTGGGGGTCAGATTTCCTTCCCAGCTTCTATTTGTGTGGAGTTGTGCTGGAAGCAGATGTCCCTGGGAGTCAGTGTGGCTCGGCTGCATGCCCGATCAGAGATCCGATACAATAAAAGAGGCTTGAGAATCTACAACATGACATAACCACTCCCCAAACGCAGCCAAGTGCTTCTAGAAACAGGCTGTGGATGTCATCGCTGCTGGATTACACTTGAATTTCATATCTGGGAAGAGGTAGTATCTAGAGCAGGGGTGTCAAACTCCAGCCCTCAAGGGCCGCAGGGTCTTCTGGTTTTCATTCCAACTTAAGATCTCAATTAACTTAACTGATCTAATTCTTTGTTCAAATTGGACGTGGTTAATTTTTTTTTCAAGGTCTTTTGAAAGTTTTAAAAAATCTCCTTGATTCAAGGTACATGACCTATACAACATTTTGAGGCCTGGAGAGAAGTGTTAAATGTGTCCAGTTAATCAAATAATTAGACCAATTAAGTAACTGGAATGAAAGCCAGAAGACACTGTGGCCCTCCAGGCCATAAACTGGGGACCATGGTTATTGCCTAGTGGTAAAGTCTGAAAAAGCCAGCTCCGAGAAATACTGCACACTATGTTAAAAAAATATATATATATTAAATGATGTAATTAAAGTAGGAACCGATACAGACCATTCAATCTGAAATTACTTTTCCACCACAAGTGACAGGAAGGCTTCATACTTAACAGAGACATGCAGACCACCACACAGATATAGAAAGATCTAATCGATCACAGAGACCCATTATTTGTTCTATTCAGGCAACAGTGCGTTTGACTAAAGGTCTTTAATTTTACAAATGAACCAGTGATACAGGAAGAGGTTTTGACAGGACAATATTGTTAAAAGATAAAGGGCAAAAAAAATCAAGCGTTATCCCTTTATAAAATATATGGCTTCGATCTGGCCTTCGTGATCCCTTTACCACTGCACCAAAATGATGTTTTCTCTCAGATGATATGAATGTAGTTCCGTAGCAATATGCCTAAAGCAGCATATTATATTTTGGATGATGTAAATTTGCAACAGTAAGAGAGGTAGCTTTCCATTTAGCTTCACAGCACAAACGTTCACTGCTTCGTGGGGTTGTGTTTTATAGGGCAGAGTTGTGTACAGTAGAGACGGTTGAAAGAAGCAGCTGAAAACGTGACTCTCAGATTCCTTGTAAGCAGAGTGAACCAGCGAAAGCAGGACTTGTGACAACAGCGGATTGAAATCTGAACCACAACAATAAAAAGCCACACCTGTTCTATAAATATTCTCCCTAATCTTTGAGAGACTCTCCCCCGTGTTATTTTAGCACACGGATGGATGATGAAATGTTTAGTTTTAAATGTAGTCCGTTTGTAAAGTTAGAAAGCTCCAGTGGAGTTGGAGAGAGAGGAGGACAGTGACTGAAACAGCACAGTGCTACCAGAGAAATGAAGAAGGAAATGTGCAGGTTCATTTCAGTTTGTGTTTGGACGCCTAAGCTTTCATGGGCTGGAAACACAGTACATACTGTGGGACACCAGCGCTGTATTCTAGTTGCTGGCATTTGGACTGTCAGAACTAGAATTCCTAGACTGCATTCTGAATACCAGCGGGAAAAAAAAAAAACATTAAGCAGCTGCATTTAAGTGACTTAGAAGAACTATACTAAAGAATCAAGGTTGAACGACAGTGGCATTTTCAATTAAAGATTTTCAGCTAAAAATGATCGTGAATCGCATTTCACATTTTACCTCCCGTTAATTGCAACTTTCACCGCAGTTAGTAGTAATTTTCTCTATGACATCTGCTTTTTTTTCCCCTCGGTTTGTTTTTTGCTCTTTGTTTTGTTGCTACGGATAAACTACCGTATTTATAACAGTTGGCACATAAACACGAATTATAATTTCAACAGGAGTAAGGATTGAAAACGGGCACTTCTTCTGCAAGCGATGCAAAGCGTGCATTTAGCCAGTCGATAGCATTTCATTTTCCTGTTTACAATACAGACCCAACCGGGACCTGTACTTTACCATCACAAACAGACAAGCACGGACTCCTTCCTCTCCAAAGATGTGTATAAAACCGCATCTTAATTAGCACTTAGTCATTCGTCCTGTAATGCAACTAGCATTTGGAAACCTGCAGTTTATGCCTAATAGAGCAATCATACCGTACCAGAGCGGTTTACTTAAATAATTGAAGAGTAGTGACCATTTGGCAGACAGGTACTGTAGACAGACTGACTGGAGCAGGTGGTTAGACGCGAGGGACAGGAAGCTAGGGGAGGAGGAATATTAGCGTTGCACTGAAGCCAAAAGGTGAAGCTTTGCCTGTGCAACACTGATATGCTTCCCCGGTTCACTTTATAAAAGCCCGCTTCAAGGAGTTTTTTCAGATGCATTTCTCCTGGAATAGTTATTAGCAAAATCATCTAAAGCAGAAACCATGGAGAATTATGCAGAACATGCAGAATAGGTTATTAATCTTGAAGAAATTATGTATTGTTGAAAATGTACAGTAGACTATCAAAAGCATCCCTTTAAAGCAAGTATTCCCATATTAATGAAGCTGTTGAAAAAGCTCTCCTTCCTTTCATTTTCTGTTCCCTATCCAAGTTTCTCTTGCAAAAGGTTAAAAATTAAAAGGAGTGATGCATGACGACACTGTATTGCTGTTTTTGATCAGTCACTAGTTTAAAAATATTTTTGCGCGAAACAAACATTCATTATTACACCAGGAAAAATAGTTTTTCCCAAGTATTCATTTCTTTACCAGGAATCTGTGCAATGAAACCTGCAGTGTCACGTGCAGTCTGGACTACTCCCTACAGTAAACCTGTGAAGATTAGGTATTCATAGACAAAGACAATGCACTGCACTGTGATGTGATTTCTGTTGTTAATATTCTACCAGGTGTTTTTGAAAAAGTTAATATTCTACCAAGTGTTTTGGAATGTGACTGCTCTAAAGTACAGGAAGTGATTTGTGTTGGATTAGATACAGTGTAAATCACAGTCAGAAAATTCATTAGCGTACCCAGATCAATGCACACTCCAGCAACAACACTGCTGTTTACTTTTTGTTCCTACAATAGCCTTTCATTTCAAATCTGAGCGTTAGTGTTGATCTGCTAAACTCTAGATTGCTGCTGGAAAATGCTGCTGAAAGATATTTGTGAAATGATTTCCAGTTTCAAAAATATTACAACAAACTGGATTATGTGGGGAATTTATTATTATTTTTTTATCGCTGCGATACGATCATACAGAATACAGCAAAGTAACGCTATCTTAAATTAATTCACTCACTCAAAAAAAATACAAGTTCATCAAAGACTGGAGAAAAATATTCCCTACTGTTGCAGTGCTAAAAAAGAAACTTATCAAGAGTTTACTGTTCTTGTTGAAACATTTTGACTCAATGTATGATCTTTTTCAGTATAAGAACACAGTGAGAAAAAGTTGAACACTGGCTTCAAGGTATGTTCCCAGTCTTGTAGAGACAGGCTCATATTTACATGCAGTTTCCAGTATGAGTGGGAGAGAGTCACAGTGCCACTCCCTACAATAAAGCACTGCCCCTGCCTGCCCAACCCCCATGCTTCTCTTTCAAACTGCCAGCAGTGTCTAACTGTTTCACCTCTCTTCACACCAAATAGAATCCGAGGTTGCTCTCAAGCAAGTCAGTGTGGGGAATCTCAATGTAACGTTGGTGGAAATTTACAATCACAAATGCAATTACAGAAACAGTGTTTACACTGCAGCACAGTCGAAACAATACCTTCAGCCATTCCAGCTTATAAAGTCCAGAAGGAGAGGCTCTCTGTGATACCAACAGAGTCACAGTGCAGTCTGGAACACCGTGCAAAAGAATATCGTTTTGTCATGCTTCGTCATAATTGCATTAGCAGTTGTCTATAGATTTTTATAAGTGTGACAGACAAACAAATAGACAGTCAGCCTCCACATACACCCAAATACTTATCCTCTCTCTCTCTCTCTCTCTCTCTCTCTCTCTCTCGCTCTCTCTCGCTCTCTCTCGCTCTCTCTCAGTAGCTCGGGGAGGGAGGAGTCAGGCTGTTTTAATCTGTTCAGGAATGGCAAGGTCACAGCATGTGAATCACAAACACAAAGAGGGGGTTTTAATTTATTTTTTTGTGTGTGCAGAACAAGAAACAGCCATGGTGGGAACACAAGCCAGCAAGTCACACCTCTCTGCCCAGAGGGGGTTCCAACAGAGAGGCGCTGAATGAGCTCATCAACAACACGCAGGTGTGTACATTACATTAAGCACTCAATCATAAAACTTAATGAGGATGTTCAATTGATATGCGCCTTCCACAAACTACAGCTACAGCCCAAAGGTTTGCGTCACCCTATAGAATGATCTAATTTTGCTTCACAAAGTCGAATGCAACCTGCTGAATAATGTTACGTTAACATATTGACCTAAACATGCTTTACCATACCTTTCTGTGCTTTACAGTGCTTGCCTATGCTCCACCAAGCTTTCAGTATGCTTTATTCTACTGTGCTATGAGTTCATCATGGAAAACTTTTCAGAAGAGAGATGCAACAGTGCATCTAGAAGCTTTTAATTGCATATCTTCAACAGGTATGAACAGGTACTACTGTACTTGGATTGAATCAGGAATTTGGTTACTTGGTTTATACTTTCATACAGTCCCAGGAGTGACAATGATGTTTAACTGGTCCAGGTTTTGCTGAGGTCAGCTGTAAAAATTCCATGCCTGTTTGCAGGGTGTGTGTGAGGAGGGGGTGGGTTGTGTTTGTGCGTGTGTGTTGAGGGGGTGGGTTGTGTGTGTGCGAAACTAAAGTGTGTGAAGGTGTTGGGAACTGCACAGTGTCTGCACAGTGCCGTCTTCATTTTCAATATCCTTCACATTAACAGTAATGTTACAAAACAACTTGAGAATACTTACTTTTGAGTCATATTACTAAGCCGTTTGGTTCTTTTATTTCTAGAACAGGTGTTTTCTCCTTTCAAAAAGATCATTAAAAAGACGCTTTGAAAATCAAGCAGGCACACGTCTCCGGTAATGCCTTCATCAGTGTGAGAGAGTTATTGTACTGATCCGGTCCTTCTTTTTAAAAAAAAAAGTTATTCAGGCTTACATGTGCAAATATATTTGAACGCCTCAAGATGGGACATGTGTAAAAATGTTTGCGGTTTAATTAGGCATCTTAAACAACTTCTAAAAAGTCTCCTGCATTTTACCATCTGTGGCTCTGTGTTCCTTTTCGCTTACTATTTTAAATGAATGGCACGTGTGGCCCATCAAAACAATTAAATTAGACGAATTTGCCTGTTTTGAAAGTTTTTCAAGATTTGCAGTTGCAGTGGCTTGATTTCATCTGCACAACAAATCTACAGAAGCAATGGGGTGTTCTAATACTGTTCTAGCACACTGCTGCAGTACACTTCAAGTAAAAGCCCATTTGCATGCTGTACTGTATAAAGAAAGTACGTGACACGCTTACTATAAAATCTGTCCTGGCACTGCTTCAGCGTGCTTCACATAGGACCTGCTCAGTGCTTACACCTCTTTTGTGTAAACTGCTTTTATCAACCCAATAAAGGCTACTTAACTGAAGAGGTTGATATCCAATAGCCGTTGAACATGGCCATAAACAGTGCAAGTTCATTTCTAACCAGATGTACTGTGCAATATGCTCTCAGCAACCCCAGAAAGGCTGTTCTGCTGCTGTAAAGCATGGAAATGTTGCAACGTGACATCCTTTATTACATCCTGCACATCAGCTAGTGCTGAGGGCTCAGCGTCCCCTGTCAGGGGGGGTGAAGGATCGGGGGTGGGAGCGGATTGTCTTAATATTGACAGGCTCAGGCAGGCAGGCAAGTAGGCAGGTAGTGGGAGCTCTCTCTAGTTACCAGAGATGAAAGAGCTGGTTCATCCGACTAATAGCACAGCAGGACGGACTGAAAGACTTTACAATAGAGGCATTCATCTATAAGGGGTGTATCAATACTCTAAGGTTACTGTACAATACGTATCACAGTATGCACGTCACAATACAAAATTCAGCACAATGCAGGTGACAGCAATGCTTCGGGTATTTGAAGAACGTACCGCTATATCTCATGATATTGCATTGTTATCCTGCTTTTTGGTTTTAGTGAGCCGCTCGTTGATTGGGTGGTTTAGATTTGGTAGAAAGACCGGTTAGTTAAGAACCTATAATTGTTCTACCTCTAAGTTTATTTTTATTCAGAGTGTTTAAAGCCTGTTATTAAAACACCTGCTGCTAACTTTCAAAGCAAGTGCACAACACGAAGGGAAAATATCAACAATGAAGGAACATTTCACAATGCACGTTAACGAGGAGAATGTAGCGCTTTTGGTATATTACTTCCAGAACTGAATCTATCTCCTTAAAATGCCTGTGGCAATTTTTTAAAACATGGGCAGAAAGTTAAAAACGGTACACATCCTTCAGGGAGTTAAATTAGCACCGTTATGACGGCCTTCTTTGAACTCCGGGCGTGAGAGTCTTTAATTAGGAATTGTTTAACAAGCTGTAAAAGAAAACTCTTCTATTGAAGCTATTGTGTTGCTTGCCAATCACAGTTTTTTTTATTGCACTTTTTCCCCATTTAGAAAGGTCTGTAAGACATGGTCTAAAAACTGCCTGCCTTACTTTGTTTACCTCCCCAGGATCTCAGTCTAAGCGACTACATTCAGGCACTTATCTTTAAAGTTTATTTTATTGGGCAAACTGCTTCACTTTAGATAACAGTCAGTGCCTGCACTTTTGAACCACAAATGAAATGACAAATATACAGTCTGGCGAGGTGGGAACTAGCAGTGGATTTGAATCAGGCTGTTTAACCCTCGGACAGTAGGTGTTATCTATATCACAGACATTTAAGCTCAACTGGAAGCAGTGTGTTCTTTTCGGTTAACGAAAACGAACCCGAAAATGGTCAAAAAACTAAAAAAAATAAACATTTTCTTTGACGATATAGTAACAGAAACTAGAAAATGTTTGAAAACTAAAACTAAACTGAAAGGAAAAAATAAACCTGAAAAACGAATATTCTGAGATGTATTAATACCACTTCACGAAAAAGCTATATAAATAGCACAGCCAAGCTGCAATGACTTCCTCCTCTGTGGCACTGTTGCCCAAAGCAGGTGGATGAATGCGTTTGCATTGTCAAAAAAAGAGAACTGGAATTTTAAGTGATTAATACGTTTTAAATAACATTTAAAATGTCTCTTAAAATGAAAAGATACTGAAACTGAAAAACAAATTCTAAAACTGAAATATATATTTCTGAATTAAAGTTAACTGAAACTAAAATTAAATTAAAACTAAAACTAAATAGAAAAAAAAATAATAATAATAATCATACCAACTAAATAAAAACTGAAGCTGAATTGAAATGCTGAAACTGAAAAAAACTGAAAAAAAACACTGATTGGCAGTGGGCATCTTTACAGGTTGGAAGGTAGCAAAAGATCAAGGACTAGACGAGAATGGAGACAGAACTGCTCACTGTCCACCTAAGAGAAAGGGTAGTCCACCTTTAGGACACAACAGTCTTGAGGTTTGGGGACTGAACTACTTTCCCCAGTCCCGAAAAGGCTTGTAACATGGACAACTGAATTGCTACCTGAGCCCTAATAGAAAGGATGGACCTTCCAGTCCAGGACAAACTAGAGGCATGGATTCAGAACTGCTCCCTCACCCCCAAAGAGAAAGGGTAACCCCTCAAGAGCAGGGCAGGCTTGATGCGTTGAGACTGAACTGCTCCCTCGCACTCAAAGATAACAGTGCCTCAAGTCCAAAACAGGCTTGATGCATGAAGACTGAACTGCTAACTCACTCCCTAAGAGAAAGGGTAGCCTCATCCAATACAGGGTAGACTTGAGGCACAGAGACTGAACTGCCCCCTCGCACCCAAAGATAACAGTGCCTCAAGTCCAAAACAGGCTTGATGCATGAAAACTGAACTGCTAACTCACCCCCTAAGAGAAAGGGTAGCCTCATCTAATGCAGGGTAGATTTGAGACACACTCTCACCCCCTAGAGAAGCTCCTAAAGTCCCATACAGGCTTGAGGCACGGAGACTGAACTGCTAACCTCAACACCCAAAGACAGAATGGAGGTCCCTCAAGACCAAGGCAGACTTACGCGTGGAGACTAAAAACTGCTTTCTCCCTTAAGCCCTACAGGTGAAAGGATAGCCTTGAGACACTTTTGAGGGCAGGTGTGTGCATTACTTTAAAACCAGAACAAAGAATTTGCAGAAAGACACTATTTCTACTAAATACAAGCGCAGATGAAACAATGCAAACAAATACTTTCAGAGTCGTTTTTAACTTGCTTTCAAGCTAAACTTTAATACACCCATTTCACAAATAGTTCCTCTGTCAGACACAAACAGTTTTGTTTTGGTAAATACAGGTATGTAAACAATACCAGCAAGGTGATTTGTCTTGAACAAACTTGTGCTTGACAGCATAGCTGGGTTTAACACACTGCCTGTTTTTTTGTTCCTGTGTTTAGTGTTTTATTGAGTTAAGAAAAGGTCATATTTATTAACAAACTGTTGTTTTTCCCCCCACTTTATGTAATTTGTCTTTTTCCTGAAACATAAGATGTTTGCACATCTCAAAATGTTTGCTATTTAAGCACTTGAGTGGTGAATTGATATTGCTGTAACATTTTCTAAACATTTCATTTTTTAAAAGTCACGTTTTTGTTGCATTTTTTTTGTTGCAAAAAAAGTAGGTACATACTAAAAAAAAATAGTAAGCATACTGTAGCACACATCTTTAAAATGTAACTGGAATTATGTGTTTGCCAATAAATAGCACTTAAATGTATTATCAATGCTTATTAATGGGAAAGTATAACTTATCGTCGTCATCATAACACATTATTATTATTATTATTATAATTATTATTATTATTATTATAAGTATTATTAGTATAATAATAATAATAATAATAATAATACTAATAATAATAATAATAATAATAATAAGTAAACACACAAGTAAACAAACAAAAAAGTTAATAACCAGTTAATAACCAAACGCATAGAAACGTAACCAATACCTAGCCTTTTACAAACTGGTAATTAATTAAGAACAAGCGCAGACAGCGTCATTACTGTACCTTTTAGGGTTAGAAATCTCTCCGCAATCACTCTGTGTGCCTGTCTGTCTTACAAAAAAAAAAAAACAGCGCAGTTCTCTGTAAAAAGTTGACTGCAGTTTTTTAAAAAAACAAAATACAATCCTTTGTCTTTTTACAAATCCGTTTCTGTTTGCTTTGTTTTTAAAGAGTCCGGCTCTAACAAGCTTTAAAACTGCTGTATTGAACTTGAAAGCTGACGGCTTTCTTGTTAAATATAGATCCAGTTTTCCAGAGAGCCCCGCTCTTACTAAAGTGAAGAGAGTCCTGCTCTGAGTTTCCCAGCAGAGAAACTCTCTCCTTCCACCAGGTACTCATTAGCATAACGAATGCGGGGGCAGCCAATCCGCAGCGAGGTGGGGGGGACTTGTCAAACACGCCCGCTTGTCATCAAATCCTCAAGTATTCGTTTTTCAGCAACGTTGTTTATGTAAAAATACATAACAATATTTAAAGACTGATCTCTTTCGAAATATGGCCCGTACTACTTTCTTAATATTCAAGGTACATTTTGAAACTGAAAAATAATAATACGATTCTGGGTGTTGATAAATGGAGGTGCTCCAGCTTTCTTGCTTGCAAAACTAAAACTAAACTGCACCCAGTCCTGTTATATTTTTTTTTGTTCAAAATGTTCTGATTCGTGACCTCATCTTTTTTTTTCCTTCCTTATAATTTTCTCTAATTCATACATCCAAGTATATTATTTTGCAAAATTAGAAATGATAGCTCTTTTAAGTGTCAGCAGTGAAAAGATCTCTTAAATGTGCAGTTTATCTTTTTAAATAGCAGCTCAGGTAACCATCGGGATGGCTTGAATCATGCTGTATTATAAAGGTAGGAGTTGAAACTTGATTTAGGCTGGTCACGCCTTACCTTTACACAATGGAAAGCACTTAGGGCATAACTATACTTTCTTCAGAGTTTTATCTAACCTGCAGACCTACTCACTAAATATCTAAGTGTAACAGAGGCAGGGAACGAACCCGGGGACCATACACACTGCAAGTGAGAACCTTAACCTCTATGCAAAAGAGCCAGGCATGCGTAGCTAAAGAGCTTTTAATCTCATCTCCCCAACAATCTGTAATGACGCAACACTGTCATATAGTTACACAGAACGATTTGATAACATCTGTTATACAGAACAAAGAAGTGAACGAAGAAGCGAAAGCTACGGAACTAAATTGAGCTCTGGGAAACGTAAACTCGGACCGAATCTTACAGGCTAAAAAAAATAAAAAATAAATAGTAGGCTACATAAACGCCTCCAGATTCTGATACTCTCACAATAGCATGTGCCAAAGTCCTTAATATGTTTAATCACGACTGGATAAGTGTTCCTATGGGTAGATGTAAAAAGGACATGCAGTATATTCTACTTCTGTTCCAGTTGTAGCAGGAGCATGCCCATTTTGGCAGAAAGGGGGAGGCATCTAGTGTCCTTACAGCTAGGGTTACCATATGACTCCATGTCCACTAGGAAACTCACCCCCTCCAATGCATTCTGGTAAGTGTAGTCCTACTGTGAAAGGTACCCCGAGACAGGTAAAACATACCAGAATGCATTGAGGTGAGTTGAAAAGCCAAGCTGTCCTAGTATACGTGGAGTCATATGATAACCTTACCAACAGCTAAACAATATTTAGGGAATATAAATTGGACTGTCAACTAGGGCAGCTTTCTTCCTGATGAATTCAAGTGCAGTAAAGGTTAAACTATGGAGGAATTGTAGTAAATATACACCACTGACACATTTTAGTACAACATTTAGCACAAAGGTGGGATTCGCAGCTTTTTCTCATACCTGATCGCTGGCAGCCGGGTTGTTTTCCTGTGTTTAGCTTCCCTGGATCCCAGTGAATTTCCGACAGCCCAGAGAGAATTCCTGGCGAGATCCGACTTGTTCAGCTCAAGTACAGTATGACTGATTTAAGAGAGGTAACAAAAAAACAAAGAAAAATATACAATGAAGCTCCATTGTGCAGTCATATACATTTATCCAGAACCTGCTGAATAATGTTACATTAACATATTGAATTACATACCGCTGTGTAGTTTTCCCAAATACTTCATGAAAAATTGACAATTGAAAAATGTGACATTTCGAAATCTAACATGACGTACTGTACTACTATTATGGCTTTGGTAGACTTTTGCGATATCAGTTTCTTTGATTACATGACGTTAAATAAAATATCTATCTTTTTTGTCCCAATATTAAAATTCTAGCTGATGCAAAACTTTTGGCCATAGTTGTAATCAATATTGCCTATTGTGTCGAATTGTACCACTTTGTGTGGCGTTTTGTAATATGGATTCATGTGCACTGGGAGCTGAGAACACCAAACTCCTTTCACTAGAGAAAACATTCTGGCTAGTGTACAAACCCAATGTGGTTGTAACCGTTTCTGTAGAGAATCGAAGATATCCTTTGATTAAAAACAACCCCCCCTGCGTCCACACAAACCTGCTGTTTCTGTCAATATTTATTTTTTGTTTCATTTCCTGTAAGTGTGATCCTCGCTTCTCATCTGCCTGATAAGCGAACAGGTGGAAATTGTAAAATGTTCAACGACACGATCATCTGAAGTCATCGATGCAAGTACCTTGCTCTCCTAGTGCGCTGTGGCCTCTGCACTGCAAAAAGGAAATTGCAGCTTTGGAGAGAGAGATGAGAACAGCAACTAGACTAACCCCAGGGCTAAAGAGTTTGTGAGGCTAGATTGAGGGAAATGATCAGGTAACCAAGGAAGTGTAAGAAGATCTAAAAGCAAGAATTGCAAACAGAAATGTCCTTAACCAGCTGCAGTACCAGATATCATGTTGTTTTTGTTTTTTTTAAATACGTTTACAATAATATGTGTTTCTTTCAAAACTGCACATTTGGAACATCCGTGATGAATGGAATTGCATGACATGCATGGAGCTACAGTCACTTTAAAACATCACAAACGAACAGCTGCAGATTGGCAAGACAAACTTAAACAAGGTAGTGAAGGCGTTAAGGACAGAGACACGGAGGGTGTTGAAAGAGACCTTTCCTAAATTGCTTCAATCATGAATCTAATTAGCCACAACGCCTGTGTCCTGACAGTGGAATAGTGCATGATAATAAATCAGCCTTGACCGAAACAGTGAGCTGTGAAGCAGGGGAGCAACCTTGTGTGTGGGTGTGAGTCTTAAGGCTGACACGTCAATGTATTTTTAAATATTTACAGCGCTGGTAGTCATTAGGCAGCCCCTTGCGACCTTGTGAGTAACCCAGAATTTTTACTCTCCAGTCATAGTAGAGGCGTCCCATACGTATGGTTTTAATATACAGTATCTATAGGACTGCTGGACCGATAGTGTTTAAACTCGATATGGACCTTCTTTATAGTTATCTGTAGTGTATGGTAATCTCAAGGTATATGGAGGATGTTTGTCTGTTTGCCTTTCTGTATATCATTCTAGAGTTTTTAATACAGCGAGTGAAACCACTTCTCCAATTGTGTATCATAATTTGGGGTTAGTTATTCATATCTTAATTTGAGGGTGTACAGCTATGGCCAAAGGTTTTGCAGCATCACCCTACAGAATCAACTCATTTTGCTTCATAAAGTCGAATGAAACCTGCTGAACAATGTTACATTAACATATTGAATTACATACCGCTTTGTAGTTTTCCCATATACTTAATGAAAAACTGAAAAATGTGACATTTCGAAATCTAACATGAAATACTACTATTATGGCTTCCGGTAGACTTTTTTTTTTTTTTTTTTTGCAATATCATTTTTTTGTAGTTTCTTTGATTACATGATGTTAAAATTATGTCTCAATCCTAAAATTCTAGGTGATGCAAAACTTCTGGCCATAGCTGCACCTAATGTGGCTATAGTGATCAACTTCTGCATGTTGCTGATGGCGCTGTTTTTGAATGTACAGCGCTGACATGCTTGTCACTGTTTAATATTATTGCTGTTCTGCTATTGTTCTCATGCTATAATATATGCAGGAATCTCTGTGGCCTATGCTCACTCTTTCTTTCTTTCTTTCTTTCTTTCTCCATCCTCCCCGGCTCTGGTATCAATAATGTATGAGGTGTTGATGGAGGGAAGTAAAAACAGCTGATCCCTACACCCCCCAGCCAGACTCAATCAATAGCAGGCAGACAGGCACAGTTAAATTTCTCTTATTGCTTGAGTTAACATCAGTTATAACTGGACTTGATTTCTTATAGGAGATATAGTTTGGGAATATATATATATATATATATATATATTAATTCTAGCCAATTCTGCAATTTCCATATAATTCCTAATGTAACTTGTGGGTGCTAGCTGATACATGTACAGTTGACTTGTAACATTTTAACTGCCCCGTCCCGTCACCAACCCACCCCCACCCCCTCCATCTTTATAGGCATGCTAACCAAGGCTTTGAAATCCATTTCTTACCTATTATTAACACTAGCAACATTATCACTGGGCCTCCTTGAAGGAGTGCTACAAGGCTTGAAAATATATTTCCTTTGCCCTTGTTAGCACAAGCAACATAATATCTGGTCCTCCTTTAAAGGAAGGTAATTTAGTTTTTTTTTGTATGGTTGCTCAGGTTTTTTTTTAGGGTACAGCATTAAAACATGTTTGTTATTTCGGCCAGAGAGGTCAATTCCGGACCTGGAGGTACAATCAAATAATAAACTACTCTGGGAACAGGATGGGTGTTTATCTGGTTCAAATAGAAAAATCAGTAAAAAACGGAATTATTACCCTGGGATTATGCAGTAAAATAAAATCAGTAAGTAATCAGGTCACATCTGAAGGTCATATTTAAAAAAATAAAAAAACATTAGGTTTCAACACCCATCAACCCACAGTGGACTACAATCACTTAGCTAGGGCTAATTGCTACGCCTAAAGCCTTCCTGGACTCTGCAGGCTGAAAGGTGGATTTGAAAATCAATTGTAAATTTCAGTGGGAGCCAGTGGAGCGTATCAGTGCATACTGATGAGCTTTCCATGACTGGGTGTTGCCATGGCACCCGGAGTGTTCCCTAAGAAAGCTCGGCCTTGCTTGAATTTAAAGGAATAATTCAGTGAGTGAAAGGCCATCTGTAGCTCCTTTCTTCTTTTCTTTTCTCTTCACTCTTGCCCAAGATAAAGCTTTTGATTTTGTTTCTCGGTCTCTCACGACCAGTTTAGACAAAAGAAAGCAGTATCATAAAATAAACAAAGCTGACAGCATGGATTAATTTCACTGTCTTTTGCGAAAAGTCCCTTTAAACACTTATATAAGTTTAAAAAGATAGCAAAATTAGGTAATGCACAGTAAAGAATTTATTTTAATTTTAATTTTTGATTAAATCTGCAGTGCAGTATCTTTGACATTATCTCTTTACAAGGAAAAGCTTCAGTTACCAAATAAAGTCCTGCTACTGTACAAGTGCCAATATGAGCCATTCCACACAGGCAAGCTTCTGTTAAAGAGATACTCAGGTGGTGGAGGCATTCAAGTCCAATGAAAGGCTTAATGAAGGTCCCTAAGAGGTTAAATTCCCGACACTTTCTCCTCCACTGCTCCTGTTCTCTGAGCCTTATCTGCACCCAGTCAGCAACACATTCCAAACCCTGGCTTGTGAGAAGGAGGAAGAGCCAGAGAGAGAGAGAGCAGACACACAGAAGGCAGACAGCGAAAGAGAGGGCGAAGGGAAAGCTAGAAAGAAAATTGCACCTAACGTTGGCAATATCTGTATAACTTGTATGCCAAAAAAAGCATTTATTTGAACAGAGAGAGGAAGAGGGGAGAGAGAGTGAGAGAGAAAGAAGGAGCGAGAGGAAAGGGGAAGAGAGGAGTGAGAGAGTGAGGGCAGAGAGACAGGGAGATTACCTAAGGCAGACAGATCTGTCACAAGCTAAATTTAACTCCCATTCGGGAATTCAGGATAAAGTGCAGGGCACTGCCACCGTGGTCTTAAAGGTGCAGAAACCTATTCACTCTTCAAAACAGTCTTTCTTTTAGCCATGCAGCAATGACTTGATTAATGGATTATGAATTGCCATGGCCAAGTCTCAATTAAACATTAATTGATCGATTATGCCCTGGTAACCTGTTGGGAGCCTCAGATAGCTAGCTATCCAGTAACACGTGCTTTCCATGCATGATGCTAGACTGAAGCTCTTCCATTTGTTTTGTGATGAGAAATGTCCGAATATAAGTTAATTTGTTGTGTGCAGGATGTCATCTATTTATATAGTCATCAAACTGTCAAATAAATAAATAAATAAATATATAATATATACATTGTGTTACAATGTATTGGAAGGCTTTTGTGCAAATTTTTTAAAACATATTTTACCTTTATGAATTATAAAGTGTTCTCAATGCATTGCGTGAGGATTATGCTATTAGGTTGCTGATCAGGTTGTTGATTGATTAGGTTGTTATTAGGTTGTCGATCAGGTTCTCGATCAGGTTGTTGGTTAGGTTGTTGATTAGGTTTTAGATTAGGCTGTTGATTGATTAGGTTGTTATTAGGTAGCTGATTAGGCTGTTATTAGGTTGTTGTCTCATTGCCTAAAGCCTGCCCTGGAGTGAAGGGAGCATGCTTTCTCTTAGGGAATGAAGGAGGGAGCAGCTCAGTTTCCATGCCTCAAGCCTGACAGGAGGGAGCACCCTTTCTCTTAGGGGGTGATGGAACAATTCAGTCTCCATGCCTCAAGCCTGCCCTGGACTGGAGGGAGCATCCTTTCTCTTAGGGGGTGAAGGAGGGAGCAGCTCAGTCTCCATGCCTCAACCCTATACCCCCTGATGAGACTACCATTTTTACTGTGGGATGAGGGAGCAGTGCTATCTTTTCAGTCTCCATGCCTCAAGTCTAACCTTGACCGGCAGGACCACCCCTGCTCTCGGGTGTGAGGGAGCATATTTATTAAACTGGTTAAACAACTGGTATTAAATGACTAATGATATAATCTTCACATGATGTAAACCTCTACTTAGAAATCTATCAAGCTTGATCGTCTGTTTGAACTGCTTTGTAGATCAGCCAAGAGACACAGCCACGGCCCAATAGACAAGATTAATCTTTTTCTAGCCCTGAGACTGCACTCAACAAATGTTAATCCTGTCCTGTCCTGTCCAGCCCATACCAAAAGACATGCTTAACTCTTTGAGATAACACTCTTGCTCTGCCGCGTAAAAATGACAACTTTACACCGTTCTATTAAAATATTTCTCCAATCACATGACCATATGCAAGTCCACGTAATTATGTTGGTATGACATCTGTCACACTGTCAGGGGATGACCTTTGATTTGAACAGATCATTTGTGCAAAACCCTTCCAAAGAAATACACTTGTTGCATTTCCGTTGTATTCAGTTATATCTGAAGAATAAAAAAAAAAATGAAAAAACACAACCATGACTTCTGGATCCGCCATTCTCAACTCAAATACAGAGGCTCTTAATACCGCATTGTCAACATGCGTCTCGACACGTTCGCTGCGCCTGGCTGAAAAACAACCAGGCTTCTCCTAAGCAGGAGTGCAGCAGAGGTATCAGACAGCTTCTAAAGACTGATGGCATACTCAGTGATGAAATGTTATCTTGAAATGGGTGACGGATCGCTTTGGCGACTCGATACAAACAAAAAAGCAACCATTCCACGCAGGAAATTCAGACAGTGTTCATGCCACAGTGGAAGTCTGCAGCCATGTCACCTTGGAGTCTGTTATGCACTTGAATTTCCTTGGACCACCAAGGAAATTCAAGTGCTGCCCAATGAAGATTTATTTTTATAATTGGGGATATGCTATGGGTACCACTTGAACCAATGTGAAACTCATTCTCGCCGCTCAGGAATCTAATCCTGACTACATGCTTGAGAAATCTTGTGACACATGCACAGACTCCAGTAATTGGGTACAGTAAGTCTGAGGGGAATGTGCTGGGCATTCCACTAAATGCCATAGCTTGGGCTGCTCCTGGGAAGCTGAGATCTCCACAGCTGTTTCAGGAGAGGAGACACAAGACAGCTGAGACACTGCGAGGACTCGCTGGCAGCCAAAGAACACTTTGTATCACCGTCAATCACATCGTTTAACAACACAGCACCCGGCGCTGTAAAACAATCCTTCACGCTGCTTTAAGGTGTAATGGAAAACTCTGAAGATGCTAAGGGTCACATTTTAAAAGTGTTTCCTTCAGTCTTAAACCAGCTCCTGTTTTCTGACAGAAGAACAATCCATGCTTGTGTTGCAACCACTTGAGGTGCTTAGATACCCTTTTATTATGATATTTAACAGCTCAGATTAGATGGTGACAACAGAAGACTGGAGAAGCGCCTGTAGTCAAACAGACACTGGTTCCAGCTTCCTTAGCGTTATTCAGGTAAAATGTAATATTATCACTTTAATTATTGATTGGCCATGGTGGCAACAAGTGATCAAATATGCAACTACCAGTATTTTAATTTTTTTGTTTGCTTGTTTTTACGATGGTAAAAAAAAAACAGTTGTACAAATTGCTCAGTGGTTTTCTCCCGGGGAATGCTGTTATGTTGATTCTGCGCTCAAGTCCCACTGTCGCAGTGGTCCGAATACAAACAAGAGTCTAATAGCAGGCAAAGCAATTACAGTACCGTGGGGCTCGACTATAAATATACAAGGCAGTCATAATATTGCAATGATGCACGTTCGTAAAGATCAGCTACTGCCAGACAACACACAGCATCTGATACATGACAAAGCTAAGCAATGCCGAACCAAAACAATCCTTCAGGGCAGCAGTGTGGAGTAGTGGTTAGGGCTCTGGACTCTTGACTGGAGGGTTGTGGGTTCAATCCCAGGGTGGGGGACACTGCTGCTGAACCCTTGAGCAAGGTACTTTGCCTAGATTGCTCCAATAAAAACCCAACTGTCTAAATGGGTAATTGTATGTAAAAAAAAAATAATGTAATGGTATTTAAAAATAATGTGATATCTTGTAACAATTGTAAGTTGCCCTGGATAACGATATCTGCTAAGAAATAAATAATAATTAAGGCCAGACATGGAGACACACTCCATGTAGTCCATTTTAACCTGTTCAGAAGCCCCATTTAACTCCATTTATAAATGACTTATTCTCTGCTGTATAATAGGTAGAATCTTCGTCCATTTATTGTCATGTTTTTGGTATTAGTAGTACAGTATTTTATGTAATGTCACATTTTTCAAATTTATTTCGGTAGTTTGTTAAGTATCTTAAATATAAATTAACTAGATGCATCGGATAACAGAATTAAACAAAATGAGGTACGTGCACAGCTCAATCACGCTGCACAATTTATAACACCAGGTGATAATAACAGTTTGTATCTATGCCCAGGTAGGCCTACCATAAATACTGCTAGGCGGAGTTCAACGAAGCGTGTAATTTCTAGACTAAACGGACCCCGACTGTCGTAAAGAAAACTAGCATCTCCATACGATGAAGGGGCACAGATTTGAAGCGAATGTGTTAATTGCATTATTTGGGTTAGACGCGAGTCATTGAGGAAAGAAAGCTGGGTGCTACCTATGGCAGGTTACTGATAGAATTTGCTACAGTACTTAAAAGTCCAACGGACACAAATGATCAGAAGATTGTCATCCCATTTAAAAGGGGCCCAGTGAGTTCAAATATAACAGGAGCGCTGCACATGGATGTAAAAGCCTTATCAAATATTTGAAGCGCAGTTAAAAATGCTTATTTAAATTGCAGAGAGAATGGGAAAGCATGCTTACATACGTGTGTTATTACAGTATATCAGATTAGTTGCAACTGCAGCGGTCTGTAGTTTTGTATGGAGTTGTCTTTTTAGACCTGTATATGTCTGCAGAATTAAAAAAAAAAAAAACGTATTTCTTAAAGGAACGGCACAAGAAAAAAAAAACGAGCCTCTTGTAATTGATGAAGGAAACATGTCAAATTAAATTCCATAAATACTTTTCTGCAAATAAAAAAAGGATTATCTCCACTAATCCAAATAGGCATTCCTAAACGAATCAAGCCATAATGGAATGCTTGAAACCTTCTGCGAAATGTCATAATGTTGGGATGGGTAAGTCTGACCCATTTCAGCATCGCGCTTAAAGAGTATGGTTAGCTTACTGTCTTCAGCTTAAATTCGTAACAAGGCAGGTTCCTTCGTTTTGTTGTTTCCAGACAGATTTTAAATATGTTACAACAGGCTTTATTTCTTAAACAAAATAAACTTTTAAAACACGGTACAAAAGCCCCAGGATATTTACCTTACATTTCAAATGCAACCCCTCGCTCCTCCTTCTTCTCTATCCAATATGTAGTTCTTGGAAGCTGTCAGTTCCCAGGTTTGAAAGCGGGTCTCTCCTCTCCTCAAGCTAAACCCTTTGTCCACACTTTCACTCGTGTTATAGGCAGGGCCGTCGGCGGCTGTGGCAGCTGTCACTGGCTGCGCCTGGCATTAACGGGTTGCCACAGGAACCAAGAGATCCCCTGCCGCGGATAAACAAGGCTTTTGGCAGTCTAGTTTTTTTTTTTTTTTTTTAATAGGCACCCGTATTTTAGAACCAAGGAGAAATAAACCCCATCCAAGTTGGGTTAATATTCACAGCTGTGTGTCTAATTCACACCAAATCAGACAGAAATCAGTCTTTACAGTACCTGAGCCTAGGTGAAAGATTTATTCCACTCATCACCTTCATATCTTCATTCAAAACAAAGCTTGCTTTTAAAGAATAGCGCACTGGATACAAAATGAGCCCTCTTTTAAAAGTACCACAGGTCCTAATTTGTTTTGGTTTATCGGTTGATGTATTGTTTTATTGAAAAGCTTTGGAATTTCTGCAGACTGAATGTTTTTTTTAGTGGGCCCAGCTGAATAAAGCCAATCAATTCTATACATTCTTGTCCCATTACACAATACACTGTGAAGCTTCCCACAGAATGCCTAGCATTCCCAAACCCTATACCAAATAAAAGCGAATGCATTCCAGTAGTTTATCAAAAATTGTATCCAACATTCAACAAATAATTACTCATGTATAATTCATGGTCTTATTTAGTACGATCCTTGGTTTTGCAGGCACTAAGGCAGCCTACATAGGCATGTTTTAACAAAGTTAAGTAACCTTTTTAATAAATAAAAAAATGGGCTGCTGTAGTATGGTTTAAAATATATGCAAAATCTGTTACAGGAAAACAATATATTTTTCCATTTATTAGAAGAACTAAAGAGAACATAAAATAAACTATCAGTAACACACTATTTGCTAGTTTTAAATGAAAGAACATCATATAATGTGTGCATTTTGCAGTAATGGAGATCAATAGATCAATAGATGACTGTTTTGTTTCCCCATCACGTTCTGTCTCAATGGAATTGGCTTCCCACAGTGTTATAGAGATGTAGAAACGATCTTCTGAAAACAATGTCTTACAATGAAGGTGGTTCAGTGGCACTATATAAAAAAAAAATCAATTCATCCTTGGATTTATTACAGAATGAAAGAAGTCACAATAAAACAATTATTACAGAAAAGAGCGACTATATACACTCTGCTGTGCAAAAGTCTTAGACATGTTGCATTTTTCTACTCTGATGCATTATGAGCATCAACAATTTACTCAAAGCCTCCACTAGTGTTTTCTACTATTATAACAACCTTGACTTGCATAAAGAAGGAAACACATTGAGTGAAATAGCTTGCATCTCTCGATTTTCAAGGTGTGGTATCCGAAGCATACATCAACAAGTACAGAGAAACATCATCTGTAATTGGTAAACCCAGGACTGGAAGACCCAAAAAGCTGTCTAACAAGGATAAGCAATACTTGAAGATAATATCCTTAAGGAATAGAAAGAAGAAAAAATATAAAAAAGAATCGCTCATCCTTAGACAGCTTTTTGGGGTCTTCCAGTCCTGGGTTTGTCAATTACAGATGATGTTTCTCTGTACTTTTGCACAGCAGTGTGTCTCTCTCTCTCTCTCTCTCTCTCTTTATTCATTTGTTATTAATCTGGTTTTACAGAAAGAAAACACTGTTTGTTTAGTTTTATGGTTTTTTATTATGTATTGATTTTTTTTATGATCCTTTTATTTGTTTAAAATATGTTAATCTGATTGTGGTTTGCCTTTTTTTGTCTTAATTGAAACGATTAATAAAGGATCTCTCTCTCTCCCTCTCTCTCTCTCTCTCTCTCTCTCTCTCTCTCTCTCTCTCTCTCTCTCTCTCTCTCTCTCTCTCTCTCTCTCTCTCTCTCTCTCTCTCTCTCTCTCTCTCTCGTAGTGGTTAGGGCTCTGGACTCTTGACCGGAGGGTCGTGGGTTCAATCCCAGGTGGGGGACACCGCTGCTGTACCCTTGAGCAAGGTACTTTACCTAGATTGCTCCAGTAGAAACCCAACTGTATAAATGGGTAATTTTATGTAAAAATAATGTAATATCTTGTAACAATTGTAATATATATGCATGTATTTGTGTGTAGTAATGTGCCCTGTGGGTTTGTTTTATATTTAATAAAAAAATATATATATATACATTTTTATCATATTTCCTTCTAATGGAAATGATTGCATCATTCTGTCTAGTTAGGTCATGTTCCTTATTTCTATCAATAATTCAGTGATTTCAGAGATTCAATCCACTCTGTCTCCAAACTGAACATTTTATGAAATGTCTCTCTCTCTCTCGGGGCAAAATAATTACCAGACACACAGTTGCTGACTGACTGGATAATGTAGGTTGAATTAACATTACAGTATGTTTGTAAGTGTTCAGTAGCTGCCTCTAATCAAGCTGAGAGTGTATTTCTCTTTGCTGTGTCTGTCAAGAGAAAATACACTCTCAACTTCACAAGGTCCATGAACAAATCTAAACATATTACAAGCCATTAAATCGAAATGAAAAAAAAAAGACAAAAATCTGACAGTAACGTATTGAATCTGTTTATACAGAAGCTGGTGTGGCGTATTCATTTCAAATGCTGTGTCATTCACATTCCAAGTGCCAGATCTACACTCTCAGTGTAACTGTGTAGTTGCTGCTAAAACTACTGGATTCCAATGGGGATGTGTCTTAGAATGGTCATCACTCTACAATTCTGCAAGGGAACAGATCAATTTATTAACTAGAGCCACCCAATACACAAGCGCAATGTCTTCTGCGGTATCTTTAAACATTATGGGATGCTTGTGCTAAAATAGGATCAAACAAAAAAAAGGACAATCATCCAACAAACTTTGCTTTCAGGGATCCCCCGGGAGATTTTCAAAACAGTGTAAACATATTAAAGAAGGCTGTTACCTCATAAGACCATGTTGAAACAAACAGCTTTGAGAGAGCTCCCATTCACAGACGCCTTCAGAGCAGTCATTTCACTGTGAGATTTGTAAGCCTGTGTTAACACTGCTGAGTCTGGTAAACCCGAGGTAACATTAAACCTGGAGTTGTATTAATTCCATGTTAAATATGTTAGTAATCTGGTGTACCTGTGTCCCGCGGGACGATTTTATATGAGAAAGTCACACGGAGTGTTATCAATTATGTTGATTTACATCCTGAAGGTTAGCTGTAAACCAGATGCAGCTGAAGAGAACCAGATGGAGCAAACTCCAATCAGACCACTGAGACCTTGTATTTAATTCCTGTAGCAAATCATCTAAACTGTTAACCTTTTCATTGCCGAGCTAAAAAGAAAACAAAAGTCATTCTTTCCATTCAGATCTGTGTTTAAGAGCATGCAGCTCTTCCGATGGCAATTTGATGTATTTGTCACTGTCCCCTTAACTTGTATTTGACTCATTTTGAGCAGTTCTAATTGCAGCTACACTTGTATTCTGTATTTATATAGCTAAGGCGTTTTTACTTGAGCTCAGATTCAAACTGCTCTTCTGTTTTACATCTATGGCTAAAAGTTTTGCATCACCCTATAGAATGAACTCATTTTGCTTCATAAAGTCGACTGAAACCTGCTTATTTTGACATAGTGAATGCTTTGCAGTTTTCCATATACTTAACCTAGAAATTTAATAATAATAATAATAATAATAATAATAATAATAATAATAATAATAATAATAATGTGTACTACTGTTGTGGCTTCTGGTAATCCTTTCTATACCATTGCGTA